>NC_056745.1:13916568-13956568 GCF_019279795.1 Protopterus annectens
CATATTATGACAATTTTTGGGGTGTCCCACGGGGGATGCTCCTGTCTGTGTTCCAAGATTAGATTTCATGGGTCTACTGTGACTCCCCCCGGTTGTATCCTGCCTGTGGTCTGGGGAGCAGTGGACTATTTACATTGTTTGTGGGTTTGTCTGTATGTTCCTCTGTCCAGCTTGGGGGGGGGGGAGGTCATGCTACGTATTACATGTTTCTTGCTTGGGCCCCTCACTTCCATTGGCATAGCCTGTAAACATATGTCATTCTTGTGTGCTTTTTCCTATTATGGTTATATATCTGTGTATATGTACGCACACACACACGCATATATATATATATATATATATATATATATATATATATATATTGTATATGTCTGTATATATATATATATATATATATATATATATATATATATATATATATATATATATAAAAACATGTGGATGTATGGGATGTATGGCCTTAATCTCACTTAATATTGCTGACATATACTTACTACTGCTTCTTGCTGCTTAACCTAACTAATGCTTTATGCATAATGATACTGACACCTCACATGTGCATTTCCTGCAGTACTCTAAGTCATATACATATATATATATATATATATATATATATATATATATATATATATATATATTCTTTCATGGCAGCAGTACTCCAGATTTTTTTTATATAAATAATATATATATATATATATATATATATATATATATATATATATATATGTTATTCCATGGGTTATGCAACATACATATTACTCATTACGTGCTTTGCCATGGGAAATGATATTTCTCAGTTACCTTCCTGTCCCCCCCTCCTTTCTCGCTTACATCCATGGGGCGGTCCCATTAGAACAGGTCTGTCAAACCCCAGCATACCTCGGCCCATAATGTCTTACCCATCATTCCCTCCACCCCCTCCCTCCTACACATCAATCATCCTTCCTACAGGTTCCATCCTGGAATGTCACCATACCACTACACTTTGCCTACTCTCCACTTCTCGGGACCCATCATGTAAGTTGTCTCATACCCATCGATCTTCAGGGTTCCCACACATTCAGTCCATGAACATACATATCCTTCTTTGCTTACCTGTAAGGCATGGTATATTACCCCGAGGACTCTTTTTAGCAGTATGTTTGGGGTCATCCCGCTAGGGACTAACATGCGTTTGTTTAGGATTTGACTTTGCAGGTTGACACCATTTCTCCCATTGGTAGTATCCTGCCAGTAGTCTAGGTAGCAGTGCTATGCAACGCTTAGCGGTGCTTAATATTCTCTTTGCATGGTATTTGCCTTTTGGCATTGATGTCTTCCTCATTACATGTTATATATGTGTCTTGTATTATTGATTCATGTGTACATACACTGTATGCAGTCCTGGGAACTTCAACACCTTATTGCAATAACACCTCACATCTGGCCTTACTGCAGTATTCCAGTTCACATATTTATGTTATGTAGCAGGTTATACCACTTCACACTGTACATGGATTCGGTTCACATGTTTGGTTTCCTGTGGTGAGAATTAGTTTGCTGATACCTCATGCATATCTATTGCTATGATAGCTTAGTGGTTAACTACTGTGACTATAGTGTACAGGGTCCTGAGTTTGAGCCTTGCAGAGGCAGTTTATTTTGTTGCTGGGCAGAACATGGACCGTTGGATCCAGAGTGATTAAGGCACTTTAAACCTGTTGTAAGCGGGTTTGCATGATGGTAAGCACTGCTAACCTCCGGTTACAGTTAGCTTCTACTTGCTTAATCAGTGTGGGCAATGCTAACCCCTGCACAAATGCACTTAGACATGCTTACTGCTGCTTATTTGTACTTAGATCTGCTTACTAGTGTGTTATTCATTATGACACTAACACTTCACATGTGCATTTCATGCAGTATTCCAGTTCACAGTTAAATGTTATTATATAGGTTATATAGGTTATATGGCAAAATGATGTAAAATTATGGTCATATACAGATTTCCCATGGAAAATGATTTGTGCTGCAGTGGGATTCGAACCAGGAATGCCTGCTCATTAGAAAGATGCTCTAACCACTCCACTATTGCTGTGCTGCTTCATTTGCATATATATTCCTTGTTATCCTCTTCAGTCTTTTCAGCTGCTTTAACTGTAGCTAAGCGATGGGCAAACCCACGTACCTATGGTTAGCTGTACTCGGGGTTTTAAAAAAAAATGAATATAAGAGTTTCTTCGTTTTATTTCAATGTACTGTTTCTGTTGAACACATGGGGACTGTTGGTGGAAATATGCGTACACCTACGAGCAGTTTCACTCATTTATTTACACTTTCTTCTGTTCTACTTTGCAGGGGCATGTTTATTCTGAGAACTCTGCTCTCAGACACACCCCCTGCACTCATCCACACTCAGTGTAGGATTTGGAGCTCAGGCAGCACGCCTTCATTATTATGCATGGCGCGCTGCCATCCTCCTCTTAAACTGCCACTTACATGCAGGACTAGTTTAGTCCTGCATGGCAGATTAGTAAATCCGGGGGATAGTCTTTTAACACAAAAAATTTGCAATTCAAAAAGGTGTTCACATAAACATTCAGATAACAATATTTAACAAATAAAATGAAATTACTAAAACTATTTACAAAGACATCCATTATAATGACTAGTATTTGATTTTCCATATATATATAACACATTAAAAGGCTGAAATTTAATTTATATATCATTATCAATCTCTTTTCAACAGATTCTATAAATTGACCCATAAATTATAGTTATAAGTTTTAATAGTTGTTCTAGAAGTCATAGTTGCAATCTGTAACTGGCAAACTTCCATTAGAATTTTCTTAAAATCATTGTAAGATGGAGAGGATTCAGATATCCAGTTCCTTGTTATAGTTTTCCTGGCTAGTATTGCCTAAAGTAAGGAATATTTAACTTTTTTTACACAGCAAGGTATAGGTGTATTGAAGGTCAAAGTGAAATTGTCTGTGAATAATGCTTGAAGAAGTTCATTGATACTTTTCCATAATAAACTTATTGCAGGACAGTCATAAAACATATGGGTCCAGTCAATATTTATATTAGACTTACGTCTGTCACATATGTTTTGTTTTCTATTAATTTTGTTCATTAGTTGAGGGGTGTAGAAAGATCTGTATAAAAATATCCAGGAAAATATTTTCCATTTAAGTGAAAGTGTTGTTTTCCTTGCAGATTCTAATATATTTGTTTTATCTAAATTCCTTGGAAGTGTGTTATTTGTTATATAATAATAGTTCCAGAAATTAGCTGGGCAACAATATGTTTCTTCTCTAATAAGTCTGTATATAAATGATATTTTGTCTGAATAAGTTTGTTTATGCTGGATAATTGAATTTAAAAAAAACTAGTAGTATGCTAGTGTCATGTTTGTTAGCCGGAGTAATTAGGTCTATCTTATTTTGCAAGAATAGTCTGAGAGATTGTATATTAAGCCAGATGGATTTGTCTAACTGAAATTCACTTATTATCTGATTTATGTCCTTAACCCTTTCATCTGTGATTAGTTAGAACCAGTACAAAAGACCCTTTTATTTAAACAAGGTGATTTTTATCTATATCTGAGGATTGTAAGGATTCTTGAGTAAAGGCTATTGGGAAAATTAAAAGAAAAGTTCTTTATATCTAGAGTGTTTATATATAAAATTTCTAAAATGTATTAATATATTGTGTAAGTAGCTAAATGAATGTTTGGGTATGCTGTGTGTAGGGAAGTAATCTTTAAGTGTCCATAATATTGGGTTGTTTATTAATTCTAATTTGTAAGGTTGTGGTTTTACTATTAGTAGCATAGCTGAAGATTTCCAGAATATTTTCGATTTGGCCTGATATGAAGTATTTAAAAGTTGTGCTATGGATCTAATAATAGCGGCGTTAGAATAAAAGTTCAAATCAAGAAAGGCTATGCCCTCTTTGTTCCAACTATAAAGATGGTGTTTGAGTGCTATTCTAGGTTTCTTGGGAAACCAAAAAAAATTTAATAACAGGGAATTGAACTTGTTAATGAATACTTTATTGAAAAGTATTAAAATAGATTG
This sequence comes from Protopterus annectens, assembly GCF_019279795.1. Taxonomy (NCBI): domain Eukaryota; kingdom Metazoa; phylum Chordata; order Ceratodontiformes; family Protopteridae; genus Protopterus; species Protopterus annectens. Next base: position 13,920,630 of record NC_056745.1, read on the forward strand.
TATAATATAGAGAATTTTAGGTAGAATTATCATTTTTATGATAGTTCATCTTTCCTTAGTTGTAAATATAATTGTATTCCATTTCATTATAACATTTATTATAGTTTAGTTTTGGGATTAATTTAATATCTTTAGCAAGGATGATACCTAAGTATGTAATTTGATCTGTGATGACTTTGTATCATTGTTAATATTTCTCTTATTGTTTGAATAAATAGGTAGGATCTTAGTTTTATCATCATTAAATGTCAGTCCAGATATATTTTGAAATGTGTTAATGGCTTCAAATAAGGCTGTTATGGAGGAATTATCTCCTTAGTGGTGATGAGCACATCATCAGCAAATAACTGAATTTTAGAAGTTATTTCATCATTTATTTCCAAACCTCCTATGTTTTTATTTCCTCGTATATCATTAGCCCATGGTTCCATTATAAGGGTAAACAGTAAGGGGGATAGGGGGCATCCTTGTTTTGTTCCCTTAGTGATGGGTATTTGAGTTGATATGTATGTTCCAAGTTTGATATAAGCCAGAGTCCCTTTATAAAGATGTTTTACTAGGTTAATAAAATTATCTGAAAAGTTTAAACATTGTAATAATGTGAATAGATAATCTCAATGTATTGAGTCAAATGCTGAATTAATGTCAAGACTAATCAGTGACAAGTTTTTTTTTCTTTCTGTGTGAATAATCAATTAAAATAAGAGACAGTTTAATGTTATCATAGGTACTTCTGTTAGTTACAAATCATTAACTGGGGTAAGAAATTTTTTTAATCTATTAGCATAAATATTCATGAACATTTTATAATCAATATTTAAAAGAGATATAGATCTATATGAAGTACATAATTTAGGATCCTTACTAGATTTTAGAATGGGCAATATGAATGTATATTTCCAAGATGAAGGCAATACTATGTCATTCTGGGCTATAGTAAATAAATTATGGAGTAAAGAAATAGGTATTTTAGGCATAATTTTATATAGTTCAGGTATGATACCATCATTGACTGGTGCTTTGTTCTGTTTAAGCTTATTAATTTGAGATTATATGTCAACTAGAGAGATTTGTTTGTCTATAAACTGTTGTTTATTGAGTTTGACATACAAGTTTTTTTAATGTATTCTTTTATTTTTATCTATAGGTTGAATGATATGTGAAGTTTGATTAATCGTGTGAAAATGATGTCTGAATTCATCTACTATGTGTTGTATATCATAAACTTTTTTCTTTTTTCTTAACGAGTATATTTCTTTAATATGATTTTGTTTATTGATTCTTTTGGTTTTATTTGCAAGGTTAGTTAAATGATTTGGGTTGCTGAATAGGCAAGGAATTTACATTTTTCTAAGGAAATTATAGTCTTATGATGTAAGATAGCACTATATTCCTCCTTAGTTTTGTTTATTTCATCTCTAATATTCTTAAGAGTGAACTTGTCATTGATTTTGTGGTGTAACCTATCTAGTAAGTCTTGTATCTGTTTAAAATCTTCATCCCAGGACTTTCTTTTGTTATAATACCATTTATTTATTTGTCCGTATAAGTAAGCTTTTAATGCATCCCATACATATATGTCATGAGAGTTTGATGTTAAGCTGATTTTTATAAAATGTGTTTTTTCTTCAAAAAATGTTTGAAATTCTTTTGAGTTATGTATGCAGGAATTCTTCTTATATGAGTCTTAGGGGTATCATTTAAGTTAAGCTCAAATATGATTGTATTATGATCTGAAATAGGGCAAGACACAATTTTGTTGTTTATTAAATCATTTATTATTTGCGTGGATATAATTACCCTATCTATTCTGGAGTATGTTTTGAATCTATTGGAAAATAATGTGAATTGAGGTGAGCTCAAATCTGTATAGTCATGTATGTCTTTTAGATGATATGTATCCATGAATTGTATTAGTTATTTAGCTTGTGAGGTAATCTTCCTTTTCCCTAAAGTACTAGAGTCTTTTTTCAAAGAAAACTGCAGACTTTTCTCACACTTTTTGTAACTTTGGTAAAATAAAAAGAAAACCGCAAGTGATAATGGAGCCCTATATCACACAAAATGAACTTTAATCCACTGGTTTAGCACTTTCAGCCCAATAATTAGGCCTTCATCAGGTCTTTTTTGTTTAAAACACAATTAAAATCTCCTGCCCTAATAATATTACTCTCAGATTGAGATACAATTTGGTTCAATTGTTGTTTAATAGTGCTAATTCCAATGCCTGGTAACCAATAGTTGTTTACTAAAGTGAAAAGTTTTGTATTTATTTTGATTATCACCAAGCAAAGGATCCCTTTATCGTCCTGATAAAATTTAATAATTCTAGGTAAAGGGAGAGTTCTGTTCCAAAGAATTGCTACTTCTCTTTTCTTTTTAGAATGTTCAGAACTAGCAATAACTATATATTTATTAGTGTTTAAAAATTAATATTTTCTTTTAATAAATGTGTTTCTTGTAGAAATATTGTGCTTGGTTTGTGTATAGTTAAGTATTTAAATAAACTTCCTCTTTTAATAGGGTTATTCAGACCATTTATGTTGATTGATAAACCTTTTAATGTGGTCATAATAGCATTATAATTGAGTAAGAAATTATTGTGTTTTGTGTGTTATCTTGTATATGTTTTATGTAATCCTCTTCAAAATATCTGTTATTTAAATTATAGTCAATGTCTGTTACTATAAAATACACAGTATGTGTTATACGATTCTTGCAACTTACAGTTATATATATTTGAATTATAATGGATGTCAGGAAGAACTTATTAAGAAAATGAAATGTAGTATATATGTCATAAAAAATGGGGTAGCTACCCGCCTGGAGTTGTAAACACCTTGTCCCAGTGACATCTGTCACTTGGATCAAACCCCTAAACAGCAGCAACAAAACACAGCCTCCACTATATATAAATGTTAAACAGACAAAACAGTAACTCTCTGTATGATTACATATTCATTAAAACCGTTAAAACAAAGTTGTAATCAGTGTAACTCATCTGGTATTGCTTATACCATAGTCATGTTTCATGAGAATTATGTAACTAAATATTTCCTAGAATATTATGACATTTGTTAGAAATCCTCTATTAATGAAGTCATTCTTTATGCTTGCAAACAACCCACATGAGAAAAAAGCACTTTAACTTCTGTTGTACCATATGTTGTTAGATATAGTGGAAATTGCTGTTACAATAGTTAATTTGCTAATACTCTCTGTTCACATCAGTAGAACACATGACCCTTCGGCGGAATTAAACTAAGTTGGCATACAAATCTGTTGTTATAACATATTATTCTTGATATCATTCAGAAGAAAGTTTTCTGATATCTAAAATAAACAACATTCTAATAAAGAAAAATGCCATTTGAAGTAACTGCTAACCTTGTTAAAACAGATGCAATATATTAATATAGTGTTCAAAACAGATTTGTATATGTATCTTTAGCATGAATGCTCAAATGACAGTTTAAGCACCTGAAGTAGAACATGCCATCATATCTTAAATGAGCTTACATTAACCCATGCTAATTTCATATCAGCTATCAGCCTCTGAATGAAAATTAGTTATAATTCATAATAAAACTAATTTTATCAGGTTAAGCAAGGCACTGCAATATATATAGTATGGCATTCATTAATTAAAGTAAATGCACACTTACTTTTCCTTTTTTTCTTCTGTTAACAGAGACATGAATAAAAAGACACAGTTGAAAAACAATTTCCTTTCTTTTAAAGTCAAGATTTGTCCAAACATTGTATTAAGCAGGCTTAAAAAACATTTTTAAAGTATATACTGCTGTTTTTAACATTTCTGAAGATTTCCGACGAAATTACATGTAATGACTTCCTGGTTTGGCTGGGTGACTAACTCTGATGTCATCAAATTGCGTCACAATGTTGTGAAGCTCGTTCGAGATTGTAGGGAGGATATTTTGTGAAAATAAGGCAATTCAAGATGAAATAAGCTCATAGACAACAAGGTCGATCTTTACAGAGTCACTAGAAGTTGTCTTTCGCCGTTTTACACGAAACAAACACCAAAAATAACTTGTATGTACTTGTTTTCATTAATTATGGGGAAAGTTCATGTGTGTGAGATCTGTAAGCTTTATATAGCCTGCACGAGTGTATAGCCAATGCCTGTGTTACCCATTATTATTAAACAGTACCACACAGCTTCTATTGTAGCAAAAAGCATTTTAAATAAATCACTAAACCCCATTAATACATTTAACATTCACAACAAAAAAAATATATATATTTAAAACTGTAAGAGAGTGCACTTGTGAATCATAGTAAAATGTTGAGAACTTATTATTTCATAATATCACCATAAGAATTTAACATATATAAAAGCTTTAAATTGATTATTAAGATATAAACTATGAGATAAAAAACAGTATCCAGTAAGGAAGACAGAGAAATATATATGAATGTGCTGTAAGCTCTTATCTACTTATATCTATGTAAACTGTATTTAATCTGAATGTTGTTATTTTAAATTAAATAGAGATTATAGAGGGAATCTAAAATATTTATATATGAGAAGTGATTGTTTTATTTTCATAATGGATTTATTTATTTACCATCTAACTTTGAGATATCTTTATAACAATATTTAAGACTGTATGTTTGTAATTAGTATACCATTTTACCTCAGTTTAAGTAAAAGCTAAAATTATGTGTATACTGAAGGTTATATGGGAATAGGAAGGTGAAAAAAAGAAACAGGCTTACCTTGTAAGTAAAACTATCAACAAATAATTAACTCAATGACATTGTTTCCAGAAACATAACAAACTGCAAACAGATATATTTAAGTCACTTGTTTCTCCGATGTTTTCCATGTAGGATTAGATGCCATTCTCTTAAATGTAGGATTAGCCCATTCCAGCTCGTCTATTTTTCCAAGATCTTATAGTCTTTTACATAGTGCAGACCAGAGTCCAAGTCTTCAAACATTTTGGGACCCTCCGATGAAAATATCTTTAGCTTCGCAGGGAACCAAAGATGAGTCTTCACCTGTGCTTTCTTCAGTTCCTTTATCAAAGGTAGGAATATTTTTCTTTTAGTATAACTGCTGATGAATAATCATTGTCAAAGCATATTATAGCTTCATTTGATTTAATTGGTGACTTGGACCATGCAGTTTTTAGAACTAATTCCTTGTAGGAAGATGAGAGGAATTTGACAATGATAGATCTAGGTTGTTTTTTGTTGGATGTATTACTTGTGGTAAGAAAACGATGTGCTCTCTCAATACCAAAAGACATAGCTTCAGTGAGATCAAGAGTTTTAGGTAACCAAGTAGTGAGAAAGTTAGTCATATTGTTCCCCTCTATGGCTTCAGGTAATCCAAATATTCTTAGATTGTTGCGTCTAGATATGTTTTCAAGATCATCTAGTTTATTTTGTAGGACAGTATTTTGTTTGAGTAAGAATTTCACATTATTTTTATTTTCTATAATTCTTCCATCCATATCATTTAGAGCTTCTTCAATACCTGATATCTGAGATTTTTGTTGTAGTAAATCTTGATGAAGTAAATCCATTTGTTTGGTGGTCTTCTCCTTGAAATTGTCTATTTTGGTATCTAACTTATCAATTTTTGTGGTAAGGTCTTGTATGTTTGTTATCAAAGTCTCAGTCTCTCGTTTAAGGCTGGAATCCTGGTTGCTGGATTTAGTGAAGCTCTTGATGAATTTCTTCAGATGAGAAGAAGTTATCCAAGAATAATTTGATAAGAAAATCTGCCTTCTTTTAGTTTTAAAGTTGATAATATTATAGGTGAAGTTAAGTTCTATTAAATCATGTATAAAAGTATTTTCAGTTTTTAGTCTGAAGGCAAAATTCCAGTCAGAATAATATTTCTGTAGTGGAGCTGTTGAATTCTGCTGTTACTCAGTGCCCATCTTGGCCATACCCCTATTTTACTTCTTAAAGTACAATATCTACTGCTAATTAGCACAACCCAGTTACTATTACATCACTACTTCTCTGTTAAAACTCAGACTTGCTTATCTCCTCTAATACCTCATGCTACTGTATTTCTTAAATTACTCCTCCCTATTTTATACAGCACTCTTCTATCTGTAAAGTCTCAGTACAAGATTTAAAATGTTAATTTTTGTGAATATCAATGCAATTGCTATTATACTGACTATTATACTATCTATTCACTGAAACTGTTGTTTGTCTTTCGGCTTTTTCCTGGTAAGGGGTCGCCACAGTGGAACTCCGGTCCGCTAATGATTGGCAGTAGATTTTTTTATGAAATGCCAAGGTGCCAACTCGACACCTAACCTTCAATGAAGGCACACCCATTTACGCACACATGTCTTTCGAACGCTACCCAACCATGGGGAGGACATGCAGACTCCACACAGAAGGCACTCCCAAGCCAAGCTGAGAATCGAACGGGAGAACCTCTTGCTGTGAGGTAACAACGCTACCGCTATTCACTGAAACTGCATTATAAAATTTGTTATTGTAAATATTATTGCATTAAATGTGTTACATTTGAGCTTTTCTCCCTGGGCCTCCACTGAAAAGGCTACCTGTGCCCAGTTAGACTTTCCCTGTAAACAAATATCAACAAATAAATAATCTAAATGAATAATTACTGTGAAGCATATTTCTGTTTGGCTAGGTGGTAAAATGATTTCAGGAAATGTTTTTTGCTGAAAAGAATGTGCCAGTGAACCATCCAGATATAAAGAAATGGAGTTTGTGAAATCAGGCAGGTAAGTCAGGTAAGTCACGGACTTGGAATGGAGAAGCAATGTTGCAAAAGAACGCTGCAAGTGTAGTACCAGAGGGGGGCTGATTAAGTATAAGCAAGTGAAGTCTGTAGTGGGGTGCTGTGAATCAGCAAGAGAGTTGTCTGACAGACTAATTTTAGGGGATACAAGGAAAGGGGCCATCTTTGTCCATTCAGACATTATGCATTGTTAGAGCGATGACTACTGTTTTATTTTTGTGCAGAATGTCTACTTTTATTTAATTTTTTGTTTGTTACCTGAGCTGAGTACTGATCCAAATGGACCATGTTCAGGTTCAGTCCAGGAATAAATGATAAACAAACAATTGTTATGGCAAGCAATAAAAAAGAAAACAGAGAAATACATATTATGCAATAATATGCACTATAGACCTGATATATTTTTTACAAGATAATGCTGGTAAGATGAAAAATACACTGATTCCTGGTTCATAATGTTGGGTGTCTCCCCTGGGACTACACACTTATGTACAAAAATCCTTAAAATGTTTTCAGTAAAAATACTTAAAAAATATGGTGGGACTATATATTTAGATATGTGAAGTATACGTTCATCATCATAGCAGTGAGTGACTGCAGAGTGGGATAATGTTGTCCTGCACCCCAATACAATGAGGGGTATGTATATATATGTATATATATATATATATATATATATATATATATATATATATATATATATATATGTGTGTGTGTGTGTGCGTGTGATATTAGAGGTTTGTGGTCAAGATAATGTCAGGAGTGATAAAGCAAACCCGGTGCATGTGTTGATGTTAGCTCATAGGTTCATAGGTGTGTACTAGACTAATGACCCTGGAGCCTTTACAAGCCTTGCCCATAGAAGTGCCCTGGCATCGAGTCTACCTGATGTTAGTTCCCAGTGCCTCTATCAAGTAGAGCCACTGGAGTGCTCTTTCTATTACCCATCCACTCATCAATATTTCTCTTGAAGAGGGTCAGCGAGGTGCTCTGCTTGACATGTATAGGAAGTCTATTCCAGAGCATGCGCAGTCTCTGGGTGAGGAACCTGCCCTCCAGCATGTTCTGTTGATTGTGGTAATGAGGTTGAGGTCTCTGGAGCATGTGGTATGGAGGGGTTGGGATTTCTTTAGATGTAGCATTTCTAACAGTGCTGGGTCAGACATGGCTTTGTAAGTCAAGCAGAGATCGCCTCTAAGTAGGTAGTATGAAACAATGAACAGCTGGAGTCTTTTGAGTCTGTCCGTGTAGGACATGTGTTTAATCCCTAGGATCCTCTTTGTGAGGTACTTCCAGCTGTTGCAGATGTCTGGTGAGGTACATGCCAGATGGGGCATTATACTCAATGACTGGTCTAATGAGGGAAGAGTAGAGAGAGATGATGACCTCTTTCTTTCTGGATGCAAAACCCTTGGTAATGAGATGTGCCACATAGAAGGACTTTCTGACCACAGTGGCAATGTTGTGGTTGAAGGAGAGGTTGCTCTCAACCTGCATCCCCAGATCTCTTATAATGCCTTCAGTGTTCAGTGGGCTCCCATCAATGTGGTAATTAGTGGGAACTGAGATTTTACCAAAGGGGATGATGATGCATTTTTTGGCGTTAAGTTTAAGGCCATGGTTTCAACACCAGTCATTGGTCTCAGTGTGGCCTTGCTGTAGGATGTCTGCATCACTTGGAGAGTTAATAATGGCTCCCAGCTTGCAGTCATCTGTGAACTTGGTCAGCCAGAGTCTCTTTGTGTTGGCCTGGACTTCTGAGAAGTAGATGCCAAACAGGAAAGGACCCAGGACCGATCCCTGTGGGACTCCACTTGTGACTGGTCGTCAGTCTGACTTGGAGTCCACTACTTTCACTCTGTGTGTTCTGTGAGCCAATTTTCAGCCCACTTAGTGATATAGGGGTTGATGCCTAGTTTGGTGAGTTTTTCAATAATTCCCGAGTGAGGAATGGTATCATAGGCCTTGGCCAGATTGAGGTAGGCTGTATGCACTGCCTTACCTTCATCTACAGCCCTGGTGACTGACTCAAAGAAATCAACCAGGTTGAGCAGGCATACTCTCCCTTTCACAAAGCCAAATTGCATGGGGTCTAGAGTTTGGAGATTTCCTATATCTTTGTTAATCAGGTCCATGATGATGCGCTCCATAGCTTTACATATCAGACTCGTCAGGCTAATGGAGTGATAATTACCAGGGTCTGTGGTCACCCCCCCTCCTTTATGGAGAGGGGCGACTGTACAGTATGCTATTCAGAAGGGACAAAGCATGAGGTGAGGCTGTGCCTGAACAGGGCACACATATGTGGTGCCAGTTCACTTTGTAGTCCATGTAGAACACAGCCAGTGATATTATCGGGTCCCATGGAAGCTGTATTCTTGGCCTTGGACAATGCAGCTTTAACCTGTGCTGCAGTAATGCTGTGTGCCTGACATTCTTCTGGTATTGTATTTGGTCCTTTAGAGGGGGAGAGGGGTAAAGTTGGTACTGAATCTGTCGGCCAGTATGTTGGCTGAGTATAGGAGGTACCATTGTGTAGTATCTCAGAGCAAATCTGGGTATTGCCTTGGAGGTTCTTGATATAGGTATAGAAGGCTTTGTGATTGTTTTTAATGCCTGCTGCAATTCTGCCTTCATAGCTGGCTTTAGAGGATTTGATGGGGGATCTCAACTTTTTGTTGAAGCTAATAAGGGAGTTTTTCCAGTCTTGGGACTTCATCTTTTTCTGCAACAGTTTCTTCCTTCTGTTGTAGTGTTTATTAATGGCAAGGGACCACCAGATTGGCTTCCTTTTTTTGGAGGAGTGTGTCTTGGTTCTGTTGGGTATGGCTAGTTCCATGCATTTGTGTGCATGTTCATACATTGCATTGGTGTATGATTCGACAGTCATGCAGTTGTTTTCCATTGGCATGGGTGCTATGATGTTAGCCACCTCTGTTTTTAGGTTCATAGGTTCATAGGTGGGTACTAGGCTATCTGCCCGAAGGCATTTATAAGCCTAGCCAGAATGTGTTGGCTTTCACCGCCCCCTTAGATTAGTTCCCTGTGCCTCTGTCCAGCAGAGCCACTAAAGTGATCCCCGAGGTAAACTTTCTGTTTCCCATCCACTTGTCAAGGTTTCTTAGCAAGGAGCTCTGCCTAATGTAGATTGGGATCTTGTTCCAAAGCATGGGAAGTCTCTGGGACAGGAATCTATCCCTCCAGCACATCCTGTTTATTGTTGTGGTAAGGTTTAGATCCCTAGAGCATGTGGCTCAAGGGGATAAGGTTTTCTTTAGGTGGAGCATGTCCATCAATTCTGGGTTGGACATGGCCTTGTATGTCAGGCAGAGATCACCTCTGAGTAGGCGGTATGCAACCGAGTACAACTGGAGTTTCTTCAGTCAAGCTGCATAGGGCATCTGTTTGAGGCCATTGATCCTCTTGGTGAGATACTTCTGTGGTCTTTCCAGCTGTTGCAGATGTCTTGTAAGGTACATCCCAAATCGAGCGTTGTACACTAAGATGGGTCTGATGAGTGATGAGTGGAGGGGCGCAATGGCCTCTTTTGATCTGGATGCGAACCCTTTTGTGATTAGGTGGGCCACGTAGAAGGATTTTCTAACCACTTTGGCAATGTGATTATCAAAGGTGAGATTACTATCTACTTGGGTCCCCAGATCCCTTATTATATCTTCCGTATTTAGGGCACTACCACCTATGTGGTAGTTTGTGGGTACTTTGTTTTTTCCAAAGGGGATGACTATGCACTTTTTGGTATTTAGCTTGAGGCCATGATTTTGACACCAGGTATCCGTCTCAGTGAGACCCTTTTGGAGGATGTCCGTGTCAGCCGGAGAGTAAATTATAGCCCCTAGTTTGCAGTTGTCTGCGAACTTGGCCAGCCATAGTCCTTCTGTGCTTGCCTTTACCTCTGAGAAGTATATGCCAAACAGGAGGGGTCCTAGGACTGAGTCCTGGGGAATGCCACTTGTAACCGGTTTAGAGTCGGACCTAGCTCTCACAACTCTCACCATGTGGGTTCTGTCCGTGAGCTAGTTGGCAACCCATCTTGTGATGTAGGGGTTTATGTTCAGGCTGGTGAGCTTGTCTATAATACCGGAATGGGGAATGGTGTCAAAGGCCTTAGCGAGGTCTAGGTAGGCTGTGTGTACCATTTTTCCCTCATCTATAGCCTTGGTAACTATCTCAAAGAAGTCCACCAGGTTTAGAAGGCATGATCTGCCCTTAACAAAGCCAAACTGGGTAGGGTCCAGTGTTTGGAGGTTCCCAATGTCTCTGTTAATGAGTTCCATGATGGTGCACTCCATAGCCTTGCAGACCAAGCTAGTCAGGCTTATAGGATGATAGTTCCCAGGGTCTGTTGTGGCTCCACCTTTGTGGAGTGGAATAACCGTTGCTGTGCACCACTCTATGGGTATGTAGCCTGTGGAGAGGTTGAGTTTGAACAGTGTGTTCAGGTGAGGGGTTAGTTCGTCTTTGAGCTTGTGTAGGATGCAGCCTTGGACACCGTCCGGTCCCATTGATGCTGTGTTTTTGGCTTTGGAGAGGGCTGTTTTAACCTGAGTGTCTGTGATTTCAGGGACTCTACATTCTTCTGATATGGTTATGGGCCCTTTTGGGCATGAGAGGGGGGTGAAGTTTGCGCTGAACCTGTCTGCCAGGATGTTGGCGATATTGATCAGTTCAGTGTATTTTGTGCCATTCTGCACTAACTCTGAGCAGATCTGAGCATTGCCACTTAGATTCTTGACATAGCTAAAGAATGCCTTGTGGTTATCTTTGGAGTCCTTGGCAATTTTTCTTTCAATGCTCGCCTTGGATGATTTTATGAGGGATCATAGTTTCTTGCTGATACTGATAGGGATGTCTTCCCTTCTTAGGATTTTACTCTTTTCTATACTAGTTTCCTCCTTCTATTGTATAGCTTGTTTATGGCAGGAGTCCACCAGACTGGTTTCCTTTTCTTGGAGGAGTGAGTCTTGGTTTTGCTTGGGATGGCACAATCCATGCATTCTAGTAGCTGCCTGTAGAATGCATGAGTAAAGAATTTTGCAGCTTGGACAGTGTTATCCTTCAGCATGGGGGCTTTGAAACTTTCCACCTCGGTCTTAAGTAACGTGAAGTTTGCTTTTGAAAAGTTTTTCATGGTGGCTTTCTTGTTCGGGGATGGGGGCAGGGTATGGATATCTAAAGTGATTTGTTTATGGTCAGATCTAACCAGCAAGGGGTTGACCTTTGGTGTGGAACACCGGTCACCCATGTTGGTGATGACCAGGTCCGATATGTTGTCACCTCTGGTGGAAGTGTTGACCAGTTGAACCAGGGCGTTTGAATTTATAAATTCTAGGAAAAGTTGGGCGAGGGGGTTAGTACTTGAGTAGTTCTCCCAGTTATTGTTTGGGTAATTGAAATCACCCAGTATTAGGGTGTTTGGTAGGATCTTTATGTTTCTCAGTGTTTCCAGAAACGTGGAATGGGGGTCCTGGGACATGGTGGGTGATCTGTAGCAAGCTACAATTTGAATTGCAGTTTTGCCCATTGTTAGTTGCACATGGATGATCTCTGAAGCATCTTGCTGTGCCACTAACATGGAGGTGTGGGTATCCTTGATGAATATGGATACACCCCCGCCTTTTATATTTCGGTTTGGGTTCTGTGGCCGAAATGTATGATATGAGTTGTAGCCTGGTAGTGCTGGGGTGCTCTCTGGAGCCTTAAACCAGGTTTCTGTTACTGCACATATATCGATTTTCTCCATACTGAGGAGTGCCTCGAGTGCGTGCATTTTGAGGTTTAGACTTCTGGCATTGAGTAGCATTACCCTAAGTTTTTTGTTACTTGTGCTATTTACGGCGGTGGGTTTGTCTTTTGAGCCTTGCCTAAAAAAGGCATTATGTGGGTGGCAAGAGCCTTGGCAAGTATTCAAAAGCCTAAGGGTGACAGGTGCAAGCCATCTCTAGCGAAGCAGTGTGGCTTGACAAGCATGCCATCCCAGGCAGACAGACACTGGATCCACTTTGAATGACACCAGAAACTTAGCCAGTTGTTGAAATCGAGAATTTTTTCTTTATACCATGGTATCATTCTTGGTGAGGGCAGGATGTTACTCAGGGTCAGGGTCATACCAGTCTGGGCTACGTGTCAGAGAGCTATTCCATGTCTCTTTTCATGTAGTCCAGGGAGGTACAACTCACGTCATTCACACCAACATGGACAATGACAGAGTCATATTTGTACTTGTTCTGAATGACCTGAGTGCTTGTGTTATGTGGCGGATCCTGGCACCTGACAGGCAGCTAACAGTAACCTTCTCCTTATTCAGCCTAGTGAGTGGGACGTCAGTGTGCCTGACTATAGAGTCACCTATCACTAGTATGTTGGGTATGTTATTTTGCCTTAAGGGCTGTGATTGCATGGCACACTGGTTTTGTGAAGTATGTGTTTCATGGTTTGTGTTGGGGGGGTGGTGGTTGCTTGGATGTTTGCTTTGGAGGTCTCTGTTGGTTTTGCAGATTTTTATTTAAAGCCTCCTTTTAGGAGTCCAAAATCCGCTTTGGAGAAGTTTTTCAAGGTGGTTACCTTTGCAGGGGTGTGGGTGAGATGTGGATTTCCATGGTGATTAGTTTATGGTCGGATCTGTCCAGGGAGGGATTGACTATTGGTGTGCAGCAATGGTCGCCCATGTTAGTAATAACTAGGTCAAGGATGTTGCTTCCTCTAATGGGGGTCAGAATGAGCTGGTCCAGGGCATTGGAATTGATGAATTCCAGAAGCATTGGGCCAGTGCATTGGTGCTTGAGTAGTTTTCCCAGTTGATGGAGGGGTAGTTGGTCTCCTAGTGGGTTGGACCTTGATAGATTCCAGGGTGCTTAGGAACGTGGAGTGAGGGTCTAGTGACATGGTTGGGGACCTACATATTATACTGACTATATGATTATTTGTTGTTATGATGGAAGTGAACTGTCTACTGTCTTTTGGTTTCGTCAATCAGTTCTGTGCAGTATTTGTGAGTTTCTGTTTTATTGTTTTTTCCTGGCTGATTTTTTTCTATGTCATTTCACCTGGCAGGTTTTGTCATGGATACCCAGTGAAATTCATAGGTCTCAACCTGTTCACTCACAAATGTGGGACATGTTTTATTTATAGGGATTATTCACATAAAAAGCTAGTGTAATAAATGGATCTGTAAACGAAAACTGCCAAACAAACCGTTGAAATAAAAAACCCCGAAGGAAGCTTACTGCAGGTGGTGATGTAATAATCCAATAAACAAGCAATAGCAAGCAATAGCTTTAAAGAACGTAATGTGAGCACTTTTATTAGACAAGAACTTTCGGTAGGTTTGATAACCAACCTTCTTCAGACAAAACAGTTAGTAACAGTGAAAGGTTGAATTAAATACTTGTAACCCCTCCCTGTTAATAAACTTTTAATTGATAGTCCACCTTCATTTAAAGGACTCCTAGTCCTTTTACATACATGTCACACTTAAAAACGTATTATGAAAACCATTTCTTAAAAACACCATTTTTTAAAAACCACAATCCTTACAATCCTTACAATCTAAATGACATAAATACATACAAATAATATAAGCGGTTTTTGATTATTAGTTAAATAATATACAATTAAAAACCGCTCTTTTAAAAAAACGAAGAATCATGTTTGCTTAATTCAAGTTATAAACACCTGTGTGTTTGCCTTGGAATAATGCAAAACTCCAATCACTATCCAGGGCAGGACTCCCCCCCCAAATCACCCTACAAACTGCGACTCTCCCTCGTTGAGGCCGCCCAAACACAAAACACAGGATCGTAGTATAACACTAAAAGCTACCCATAGCTTAACCAAAAAGCTATCGACCTATCTAAAAGTAAGGAGAGTCGCAGTTTGTAGGGTGATTTGGGGGGGGGAGTCCTGCCCTGGATAGTGATTGGAGTTTTGCATTATTCCAAGGCAAACACACAGGTGTTTATAACTTGAATTAAGCGAACATGATTCTTCGTTTTTTTAAAAGAGCGGTTTTTAATTGTATATTATTTAACTAATAATCAAAAACCGCTTATATTATTTGTATGTATTTATGTCATTTAGATTGTAAGGATTGTAAGGATTGTGGTTTTTAAAAAATGGTGTTTTTAAGAAATGGTTTTCATAATACGTTTTTAAGTGTGACATGTATGTAAAAGGACTAGGAGTCCTTTAAATGAAGGTGGACTATCAATTAAAAGTTTATTAACAGGGAGGGGTTACAAGTATTTAATTCAACCTTTCACTGTTACTAACTGTTTTGTCTGAAGAAGGTTGGTTATCAAACCTACCGAAAGTTCTTGTCTAATAAAAGTGCTCACATTACGTTCTTTAAAGCTATTGCTTGCTATTGCTTGTTTATTGGATTATTACATCACCACCTGCAGTAAGCTTCCTTCGGGGTTTAATAAATGGATCTGTATTATCATATATCTTATGAATAATATGAGTTCTATGAATGTAATTATGTCTGCTTTTTACTGATTTAACTCTTTAGTGCTTTGCTACAAAATGACATTTTCTACATGGGACAGAGAAAATTGTTGAGACAAAAATCAGGGGCATTTCTGCATAGCCGGCCGCTTAGGGGGCTATGGTAACAGGGGCATTTTTCCAGTATTTATTTGGTGTAGGTAAACCAGGATTGGGACATCGGGTGCTGTGGGGGTTGCCATGGAGCCCTTTTGCCTAGGGCACCAGTTGACCTAAGGCCGCTTCTGCATTTCTGACAATTAGGGACAACTGGGAGCTCTGGTGAAATCACACACACCTCTGCAGATCTTTAGTTGTATAAATCTATGTGCCTCCCTCTTCCTTTCATTCCCTTTCTAACAATAAAAAAAAAACACACCTTGTCACTAAAACAGTTACACCCCATACTGCTTCCCTGTGTGATGCTAAAAGTACAGAGAGGTGTTATTGCTGTGAACTGCTAATCTGATCAGTCATGGAATCCTGAGTTTGACTTCCTAGGTCATCAGGTGGATAGTGTTAGACTCTGACTAACAGAAAGTGCTCATGGGATAGACCCATAAACAAGAGTTGTTTTCATAGCTGGCTTACCAGCACAGCAAACAAATCCGAAAAGACCAGTATTTGCACTTACTTGACAAAAAGTGAAGACATTTCACATGCTAGTTTAATGTGCTGTAGTGATTACTGCCTTTCCCCCTCATTTACTAACTGGGTAACTACAGAGTATATAGGTTTATGATATTGTTTAGACTACACCTACAGTAGCAATAATACAAGTACCAGTTTGTAGCACATCATCTATGTCAGAACAATTGAAATGTGGATACAAAGTTACATAAATCCTGTACTTTTAATACCCATTATCAATAATGACAGTTGTAAAATTAAGGCAAAATAAAAAGTGCAGCTATCAAAGCAAGCAGAGCTGCATGGTTTGGTGGTAAACATACACTACCATGTAGCAGCTCACCTTATTAATTATTCAGAAAGGCCCTCTCATTGCTCCTCCCCAACAGGTCTGTGCTATGAATATTAATGAACAGTTCTGAAGGTAGTAGGGCTCATTTCAGTGTCGGGACTTGGACAGGAAGCTTTAATCAGTAGGTTGCAGGAAGCTACCAAACTATTTTTCAAGAGAGTGGTTGTTGCTTCTTTGTTCCTGATAATTAGAAATGCTAGTTCTAGCTTGAACCTCTGAATGCAACAGTCAGTGTTGATGGTTGAAACAGGATCATAACCCTGATATTGGAGGTAAGAAATGTTGAGGACATAAAAATCTGCCTCAGGGGAAATTGATGCTCTAGGGTAGATTTGTTTGTGATTCTTGCTCTACGGTATGTGTAACAACATTTTGCACTCCTGAACAGAGTATCACATATTGGTATGTGAAACAGTATTTGCATTTTGACTGTAGAAGGAATGCTGATCACACACAGTGCTGCCACAGGAGAGATGGTGCTCTGTACTCAGAAATAAGAAATCCTGCAAAGCCTAAACTAGTTGTATAGGGACAGAGTTAAATATTCTCTTATAAACTTAGAAAGTTGTTAGAATAACAGGATTTGTGTTAGCATACATTTTTTGAAGAATATAAATTCTGAAACTCAGATTTATGTCATTTAGTGACTTCAGTCCTCGGTGATTTGCCAGGAAAAGACAAATTTCATGAGGAACACACTAAAGATATGAAACAAAAATCTGGACAGTGGAGCGGTATGTCTGTACTTCAGTGTTATTTGTGATGCCAGCCCTACATTCTGTACAGCAGCAGTTTGTATAGAGCAGTGTCTGTTGATGCCTGAAACAGGATTAGAGCAATGAATCTGGAGGCAAGGAATGCTGTCCAGTCACCGTTGTGGTGTGGGGAACTGCTGTTCTGGGAGAAGATGTTATTTTGTGATTCTTTCCCTGCTTTCTGTATACCCGAACACATGAATCAGTGTTGATATGAGAAACAAGAACAGAACCATAAATGTAACAAGTGCTTCCACAGGGGAAACTAGTATTGTGGGAGGTAAATATTTTATTTTATTTCACATTAGTTTATGAGGGTAGTACATTGATCACAACTGACCATTTGCTGCAAGGTATTGCAGGTGTTGTTTGTGACTCTAGACCCACATTCTGTAAAGCAGCAGTTTTTGTAGCTGAGAGCATCAGATTGTGGTGGTTTATTACAAAGGGACCCATAATAGGGTTACAGAATACAGAAACATAAAGAGTTGCAGGGATGTGTTTGTCAAGCATTGGTCTGTACTAAGTCAAAACAGCTTGAACGGAGTTGTAGGCTTTTTCTTTTTGAATCATTATTTGATATTCCTTATAGCACTTACTGCAAAGCTACTTGTTGCTAAGTACATAAGTGTAACACTTTCTGAATATAACAGCCTGTGTGTGTGTGTGTGTGTGTGTGTGTGTGTGTGTGTGTGTGTGTGTGTGTGTGTGTGTGTGTGTACGTAGAGGGACATACAGAGTTATGTGTTACTTCTATTGCAAGTTCCACATTTCTGTATTATCATATCATACCCAGTCTGCATGTGTATGTGAAGCCAGTGTTACTTTTGCTTTCACTTACTCATGGGCGTAGCATTTTATTTTGCTTGCATGCCATACATCAGCACATGTCTGGCTTGACCTGAGCTGTCTGCAGTTTCCTTCTATACACCTGCAGTCTTCCAGATGCAGATTTTGTTCAGGCTCAAACTATGCTATCCCATGTGCAGTAGGTCCATGTTGTTAGTTGACAAACTACATGCCAGTGGCTGATCTTTGGTATAAGGGGATAACGTTTTGATAATGTTGCAGGTTATCTGAGTTTGAGTAGCAGCAGCTCAGGCGCCTGAGCTGGCAGGAAAGGGTGGGAGTGAGTGACTGCTGCCTTTTCACCCATCCTACAAGGATGGAGGTGGTTTTGGCTTGCCACACGAGTGACTCACTGGGAGCACTAGGATTTTACCCAGTGTAGCCTGGGACTATTGAGCCTTCTCTGCCATGTACAGTTGCATTGTGAGCCCCACCCCTCCGAGTAGCTATTCTGAGGGGGGGGGGGGACTACCAAGCAGGACCAGCAGTGCTGGCCTTCTTCATACCACCGACTCTCGTCATGAGTGGCTGAGTTCACCGAGGATTCTCTGGCAAGAATGAATGGGTCATAGGTTTGTTATCTGCCTGGGAAGAATTCCTGGCTCCTGTCATTGTAGAGTGCATTAATCACCTGGATGCAGGTATAGGAGACACTGGGATTAGTCCTGCAGGGGTGCAAAAAAATAAAAATAAAGACTAACTAAACAAACTATATGCCAGTGATGACATTCTGGTTGCTGGAAGTAGTCATGTAGTGAAAATACAGGACAGCCTTATGACCTTAGGGCTCTGCTAAATGCTCATACCCTCATATTTAACTGAGTACACATAGATCATGGTATTTAGTAGTAATAGTAACCACTAATAAAACCATTCAGCTGACACATAGTAACATAGATAGCTCCCCTTCACTCACTGTAGTTCTCCACTCCCACCTAATATACTGTGTGCTTCTTAATCAATGTGTGTGAGCTTCATACCACAAATGCAGTTATTATATAAAATGCAAAATGAATACATATTTGGGCTAGCTTAATAGCTGCAGCTGAACTAATGCATTTCCCACTATTAATTAAAAAAGAACTTTCCCAGACTGCCATTGTTGTCCTGTAGCTCCACCAGAAATACTTAATCTTGAACTAAATAATGATACAGGGACAGTCCATTTCCCCCAGATTTGCAGGAAAGATACACACACAAAACACTCCCCATCTATTGCTGCAGTTACCTCCGCCACATGATATCCTTAGTCATCAAGCGCTGACGCATACGAAAACTGGGAATGCACACTCCCCAGCACCCACTGTTTTTGCCTTGACTGCTGATTTCTTTTGAGCTGGGTACATTCAGTTGGGATTAAAAATTAAAAGTGGTGTGTATAAATACCGAAAATGCCCTTCCTGTTCTGTTACTGCACTTACCACTCCCAGTACCACCCCACCCCAACCCAAACCCCGTACTCTCTCAAGTCATAAGTATTCATGGCACATGGATTCAGGATAGACAATGATACATGCTTTCCTGGCCTAGGGATCTATGTTAATATTTTGTACATGAATGAAGATAATATTCTACCTTCGTTGCTCCCATATCTTTCTGATTCTTCCATTGCAGATCTACTATCCAGCTTCCCTAAAATCCATATTTACGTTCTACAGGCTTACAGCTTGAGCTTCTTTCTTAGATCCTTCTGACATGTGAGTAGCTGGCTGCTTGCTAATAAGTTTGCAGTTTTTAACTGTTATTTCCAGAAGAACTTTGAAATGTTTATAATAACGATGTTCATCATGTGTCACTGTTGCAGTCATTACACTTGGGTTATCCTGCCGGCAGGCTACCCGCAGTCGGCCTGAATTCCAAAGTCCTGGTCCGGCGTCGGTTGCTGTCGCCTCTTCCCTGACGTCCGTGCGCCAGGGGTATAAAAGATGCAGCCAACACCATTTTCTTCAGTCTTTCTTGCCGCGCGGTGCCTGAAGTAAAAGCAGTTCGCAAGTGCCGGTTGGCCGACTCCTGAGATTTTCGAAATTGAATTTCAGAACTGAAGTCTTCAATAAAGCTGAGTACCCCGTTGGGGGAAACTTTTTCTTGCTCCAGACCGATGTCAGTAAAAGTTAACAATTGTATTTCTTGTGGGAAGCAAATACCTCATAAGGATTTTCACTCTTACTGCATTCCTTGCCTAGGCCCCGACCATGACATTGCTAGTTGTCGGTTTTGCGCTAGATTCAACCAACGCACTATTAAGCGTCAGTTTGATTTTGCTTTACATTACTTTGGCCGAAGATTTAATTATATAATGCTGTCAGAACAACCAATGACTGGAATTCATAAAAAACGCAAGGACAAAGAAAAGGACAGGCATCCGAGGTCCAAAACCAATGACAAAGCCTCTTCTAGGCCAGTCGGTTCGCCGGTTCTCAGTGAGGTGCTTTCGCAGCCCCTGACACCCGCTACCTCAAAGCCACAGGCCGACTCCGACGTGGAAACACCTAGACCTCTGGAAACTCAAGGTATTGGGCCTACGGGAACTATTCCCTCAGATGGGTCCAGAGCCGCTGAGCAGGCATTGGCTTCTGAGGGTGTTTTCAGACCTACACAGCTTACTATCAGGACTTCTTCAACAGCCAAGACAAAGTCTAAAACACCAATAAAGACAAAGAAACTAGTTCAGCATTCACCTGGATAGTCATCCATGCCAAAGAAACAGATGCTTAAAATGGCCGAGGACCTAATTACTCTGATCAGGGGTTCCCATCCCCCTCCTGATAAAAAGCCTAGGCAAGATACTGACTATGATTCCTCTGACCAGGTTTCTATTTCCTCTGATTCCTCTTCTGAACAGGGATGTTCTCTTCCTCCCTATGAGGATTCTGATGCTGAAGAATCTATCCCTTCAGCCTCTCCTCCTGAGGATTATTCTTTTGGGGAAACCCTGCACACCATGAGGGAGCATTTCCATTGGGAGAGCCAAGATTATTCTGAATCCAAGAAAAGGCTCAGAGATTTTCTTTTATTGCCTCAGCACAGGCCCCTTGCTATTCCCCCTGTACTAGATATTGTTGATGATGTTTTTTCTGAATCCGTTTGTCTCCTGATTCTTTACCCCCTGTACCAGTTAAGCCAGATAGGTACTACAGGGTCCCAGATTCACATAAATTTCTTTATAAAAACCCTGCTGCTGACCCAGAAACAATTTCACAGGGTCCCAAAGGGGTCAAGGCTTCCACTGCAAAAAATCCTGTTCCCTCTGATAGGGATTCAAGAGCACTGGACAGATGGGGGGAAAAAAGTCTACACCTCTGCTACTTTAGCTGTAAGGGCTTTAAACTGTCAGTTTCACATGCTTAAATACCAACAATATCTGATGTCTTTGCTCAAACAGAAAATGCTTACAAGCTCAGATTGTACGGAAAATAAGGAAATGCAGGATTTGTTGCATGCAGCTTAACAAGTGGGAAAGCATACTTTGCAATGTGGTTTTGATTCATTAGAGGCTTCTTGCAGAGCCGCAGTTACAGGTTCTGTCATTCGAAGGCATGCTTGGTTAAAGGAACAAAGTTTACCTGATCATGTTAAAGCAAAATTTTTGGATGCTCCATTACAGCATGATACTTTGTTTGGTGTTAAGGCAGAAGAGGTGTTAAAGAAAATGGAGGATAAAGCAAAATCAATGCAGACAGTCAAGGATTTCTTACAGGTTCAGCCACCCAGATTTAGCAGGAACTGGCCTTCAAAAAATTGGTCCTTTCCAGTGTCAGACAGGCCACAAAGAGGCAGATACAGATGCCCAAGAGGCAGATCTCAGCCACAAGGCACATACAGACCTAAGCAATAGGGTGCTTCTGCCCCCAAAGGTGCAGAAGACAAATCTCAACCCTATAGGAAACAGTCCCAAAGATTTCCCTCTACCAATGCCAAGCACTTACCTATTGCAGGCACCCTTAGGGGGAAAACTTGCACTTTTCTCACAAAATTGGCACAAAATTACCCAAGACAAATGGGTACTAAATATTGTTTCCCAGGATTACAGGTTCCACTTTCACACCCTTCCAAGGCCAAAAGGTATGCCAGACCTGCCACACAATCAATGGGCAGAGGCACAAAGAAAAACCTCTGCTCTCATGGACACGAGGGCTATTCAAAAAGTACCACAGCAAGAGCAAGGACAAGGATTTTACTCAAGACTTTTCTTGGTACCCAGAAAGGGCAAAGCTTGGAGACCAATACTAGACCTGTCTACTCTATATACTTTCCTGGACGTTCCAAAATTCAAAATGTTGACACTACACCAACTTCTACCCATGCTGGGCCAGAAGGCTTGGCTAGTTACTTTGGACCTCAGAGACATACCTGCATGTCCCAATCAGACAATCATGCAGAAGATACCTCAGATTCATAGCTGGCTCAATACATTATCAATTCTCTGCACTGCCCTTTGGCTTATCTACTGCACCCAGGGTCTTCACAAAATGCTTGGCACCAGTAATTGCATTTTGCAGACAAAAGGGAATTCAAATATATCTGTACTTGGACGACTGCCTTATTCAAGCAGACAACAAGGACATTCTAGTAAAGCATCTGACATTTGTAAAAAGATTACTAATTTGCCTAGGGTACACAGTAAATGAAAAGAAATCAAAACTAGTGCCCTCTCAAGAGATAATATTCCTGGGTGCAAGCTTAAATACCACTGCCCAGATGGCTTATCTCACGCCAGACAAACAATGATGGCAACAAAGACCCAGCTCCCTGCAAGAAAAATTCTGCAGGCTTTGGGCTTCATGGCATCCTGCTAATTCTATATGCAAGACTGCGTATGAGGAAGCTACAATGGTATCTAAAAAGTGTTTGGACTCAACATTGCCACAGCCTGGAAACAATAATTACTCTCATTCCTGCCTGCAACAGGAGTTTCGGTGGTGGGCACTGGCCTGTCACCACAACAAGGGACAGCCTTTCACTCTTCCCACAGCCAGGCAGACACCAACAACAGATGCATCGGATTATGCCTGGGGAGCACACCTGGCGGGAAAATGCATACAGGGCACGTGGCTCACAGACCAAATGCATCTTCATATCGATCAAAAAGAGATGCTAGCTGTACAGAATGCCCTGACAGCCTTCAAGGATCTGCTACATCCAGGACAACTATTACTAAAGACGGACAATACTACAGTCATGTGGTACATAAACAAGCAAGGGTGCACACATTCCTACCCCCTCTGCAGGCAAGCCATGACTTTGTGGAACACAGCACTGACCTATCAAGTACATTTGCAAGCACAATTCCTGCCAGGAAAGAAAAATACTCTGTCAGACGACCTAAGCAGAAACCTCATGGACCCTCACGAGTGGAAACTGGATCCACAAGTCTTCAGCATAATAACAAAGAAATGGGGATGCCCAGACATAGATCTATTTGCCTCCCCTCACAATTGCCAACTACAGAGATTCTGCACAAGGACTTATCACTCACAAGCATGGAAGGTGGATGCTCTATCATTCAGCTGGAAAAGCCTAACAGTTTATGCCTATTCACCACTGCCTCTACTCCCCAAGGTACTCCTAAAAGTCAGACAAGAGAAGCCAAAAATGATTCTGATTGTCCCAGACTGGCCACGCCAGCACTGGTACCCAATCCTAAAGAGCTTGTCTCAAGGACCAGCCTGGACTTTACTTCAAATTCCTCATCTGCTGACACAACAAAACAATCAGATCCTGCAAAGCCAACTCAGAACATTAAATCTGGCTGCTTGGCAAATAATATAGCCACTCAGAACTCATCTCTCTCTAAAGCAGTTATGGATGTCATTTCGGAAGCTAGGAGGCCCAGCACCAGGAAATCTTATGCAGAAAAATGAAAGAGATTCTGTGCTTGGAACCAGGCACAAGGACTTTAACCGCTTGTCCCTAATATTCCTCAGATTTTACAATACTTGACTGAGATGCTGGACAAAGGCCTATCCTTCTCATCAATTAAGATCCATGCATCTGCCATTTCAGCTCATTACAATACGGAACCTCCTATTTTCTCTCATCCACTACTAAGGCAGTATTTCAGAGGGGCAAAAAACATAAGACCCCCAAGGAGAGCACCTATACCAACATGGGACCTCAACTTTGTCTTGGAAAAGCTCACACTGCCTCCTTTTGAGCCAGCCAATACAGCTGAGATAAAATTCTTATCATGGAAAACTGCTCTGCTCCTAGCAATACCCTCTGCAAGAAGAGTCTCAGAGTTGCAGGCATTAATGGCAGTGGAACCTTTCATCATTTTTCATCCGGACAGGGTTTCTCTAAGCACAGACTTCTGCACTTTTTGGACATACACAGGCAGCTACGCTTCTACTTGGACAAACCAAAAGCTTTCAGAAAAACTGAGCAACTTTTTGTGGCATATCCTGCAGGATCACAAGGAAAGGCTATTTCAAAGCAGACTATTTCAAAATGGATAGGACACTGCATTCGTTTCTGCTATGCACAACATGGCAAATCAGTGCCTAAGAATATTAGGCCACATTCTACCAGGGCAGCAGCCACATCAGCAGCCTTTCTCAGAGGAGTATCAACCAAGGAAATTTTGGAGGCTGCAACCTGGAGTTCAGTGCACAGTTTTACCAAGCACTATCACTTACCTCTTTCTTCTAAATCCAGAGCAGGCTTTGCCACTGCAGTCCTGCAGGGCCTCATAGCCACTCCTAAACCTATTTAGAACCAGCTGCCCAACCTCAGCTTTGGGATTCAACCCAAGTGTAATGACTGCAACAGTGAAACACGATGAACATAGTACAGTTGTGTACACTTACTATAAATGTAGATGTTAGAGTGTATTCACTGTTGCAGTCCAGGTTACCCTCCCTCCGTCCCCCTTTTCATTGCTGGGACTTATCTGTACTTCTCTATTCTATACAACCTATGTGGTGTATTTGCTTGTAGAGGAAGCTAATGTTTATGTTTGTGCATGCTTTTTTATTTTTTGCAAATTTTTTTTAGCCTACCCTTTTGGGGACACCTGACATCTGGGGCAAGAAAAACTGAAGAAAATGGCATTGGCTGCATCTTTTATACCCCTGGCGCACTGACGTCAGGGAAGAGGCGACAGCAACTGACGCCAGACCAGGACTTTGGAATTCAGGCTGACTGCGGGTAGCCTGCCAGCAGGATAACCCAAGTGTAATGACTGCAACAGTGAATACACTCGAGCATCTACATTTATGGTAGGTACACAACTGTACTTTCTCATTTTTGGGGACACATTTTCAGTGTGGATTCCATGTGTCCCTAACTCTGGCATGAATGGCCATTTTCACAGTGACTACAATGTAACCATTTATGATAGAACCACACAGTGACACGTGAGTCTAAATGTCATATGCCAATAGGGTGAGTATTGTAAAAGTGTTTGTCCCAAATCGTTGAAGCCACTAGTGTTTATGTGGAAAACTTGTTCTTTTAACATTCAAGATTTTAAGACCAAATTTGCTAAATGCCATGTGTCAGACTTCACAGATGTATAATGTTAAAGGTACTTAAGGTGAGTTTTCTGAAAGTTTTCTCTCAGAATATTACTGGTTGTCAGCATTATGAGTCTGCATATAATTTGGTGAAAATTTCATTGTAAGTTTGCCAACTTTTTACAAAACGGTTACACTGACCTTTCATTCCCTCCTTCCTGTTGAATTCACGTTTGTTGTTCAGGATCACCTCTTTTGCCTCCTGCTCCCTCTCCCTTTAAAAGGTGCCACTGTGGTTATTGCTGGTGTCTCACAAGTTGGGGGTCAGGGGGTTGTTCATGATCTCTAATGATTGTGTTTGCAGTTTTCACATTCTTGCTCAGTCCATGTCAGTTTCTCCAAAGTGCTCTTGGTTTCCTTGCACATACCAAAGACCTGCTGTTTGAATGGCAGCACTATGAGCTCTGGACAAAGTCAAAAACAGTGGGGGAGACAAAGACCTAAAATTAAGGCCAAATTTCAAATATTGTTCTTATAAGCTTAGAAAGTTGCTACAATACCAGGTTTTGCATTGGTATCCAATTTTTCAAAAGGATTAAGAAGTCTGAAACTCATTATTTAGTTACTTTAATCTTCAACAGTTTGTCAGAAAACCACACCTCTCAACTGTCCATACTTTTATCTCATATTTTCGCTTGGTTTCACATAATATTTGTATTTTTCTGGGAACTCTTTGAGAATGAAGTCATTAAATAACAAAAACTTGAGTTTCAGACTTAATATCATTCAAAGATGCATTTTTAATGCAATGCCTTTTATTCTGTCAACTTTTTATGTTTATTAGAACAATATTTAAAATCTGTCCCTATTTTGGGGCCATTATGCCCTGTTATTTTTGGTTTTGCCCAGATTTCTTAGGGTAAGAGATTAGCAGAAAACCACAAATTTTATCTGGAACAGATGAAAAACACATAACAGAAGTCTGGATATTCTGGGCAGCTGTGAGGTATGGCAGATGGCCTTTGCCTTAGCCTCTCTACGTGCACTATACCTGAAAAAGGTCAGTAAGATCAGTAGCTTTTACAGTCATTTAATAACTGCAGAGCTTTTGTACAACTGTCAAGCATGTTACAGCTGTAGTGTGTAATACCTCCTCCTTATCATCGTCCCTTTAAATTATAGTGATCAGACACACAAGTGATGGCAAGACAAAAATAATGCAGAAGTATTACTAGTTTGTTGTAATAACTAGAATATGTATCTGAGATGTGTAATTTTGCTTAATAGATAAGTGTAGTCAAATATTTAATTGCTGCATTAAAATAGGGTATTCATATAAAATATGTTAAATCTGGCATAAAGCCATGAGGTAATGCTGTTTATAGACCTATAAAATTGAATAAACTAGTAAGTAAACAAGAAAATAAGTGAGTAGTCACAACAAAATAAATAAATACGTCACACAATAAGTCACACCATGTACTGCAGCACATAAAATGTGTATCAGTGGTTTGGGTTTAAAATTAGTTATATGGTTGTCACATTGGCTCATCTCTCCTCATCTTGTCTTGCATTTATGCTTTGAGATTAAGGTTGCCTGTTGTCCAGCAAGACCCCTTTAGATTTATTTGTACTGTTATAACTTGGGTCTAAATAACTAACTTCATTTGATCATGCCTTTGTTTCATAGTACAAATAATTTGTTTGCATAGCTGTATATTTTAAAATGAGTATTCAGGTTTTACTTGTGTTGATTAAAACTGGAAATACTTTTTTACTATTTTATTTTGGTTTTTGATTCCTTTTTATTGTCTCAGGAGATGATTAGTTCATTCATCCTACCACTTTGTTCAAATGAACAAAGACAAGAATCTACATTCTAAACGCAGTACTTGTTCTGATGTCTTTATCTGTCAAACTCACAAATTTTTCGAATATGCTGTTTGTCTACTACTAGTGATTTACTATGTATATGTGTCTATCTCACATTTTATTTAAACTTGAAATGAAAGACAATCAACTTTGACTTTAGATAGTCTATGTAATTAACATTTTCAGTTCTTAGACAAAATTCCACCAGTTTAATTTCACACAGGCTCAGCCCCACGTGGCTCTTCCAACAAACAGGCTGTAGTCGTTGTCTAGGTTTTCATTCCATCTGTAAAGAATATCTTTGCTATTCCTTCCTGAGGCCACTTCCAAATTAAACCCTGACTGGACCATTGAATTCTGGGAAGCACAAATCTTTTGGTCTGAGCTCTGGTAGTATCCCACAGAGAACTCCACACTTTTTGAAGTAGCTTCCTGCTTCCCTGCTTTCAGGCTACAGTCTTTTGTAGACCACTAATAGGAAATACAGTATTCATTATTCTGTCTAATGCAACCAGTTGTCTAATTTCTGAGAGAATTTAAAGAAACAAGTCAGAAAATATATCACAATGATGCAGCACCAAACAATTGGTTTTGGACTCTCATAAATGGGTTGTAAAAGCTAGGCAGTCCAACGGTGTTCATGTTAGGCAGTCCGAGTCTGTGAGTGACCGGGCACTTTTGTGTTTTGCTTTCCTGCAGCTTTGTTTATTGATAAATTGAAGGGGGGCATAAACGGTCCCTAGACTGAAGTGTCTGCCTAAGAGGTAGTACTCCGAGAGTAGAACCTCCACATCACAGCCAAGCATTCCTTTTATTTGACTTTTCACCAATATCACACTGTTTGTGCCTCAACTTGAATATACCTGGAATAGTACAGGTTTAGATATGAAGTGCTGTAAGCACCCTGAAGTTTTGTTAGCTTAAACAGTGAAATAGTGGACAGGGTCCAACTATTCAGGTCAAAACTACTAGAAAAAATATATGAAAGAATAGCCCTTTTGAGCTATTCGAGCTAAGCTAAAACTACTATTGCTTGGTGTTTTAGTTTGGTTTGAATAGCTTAAAAGGGCTATTGTTTCATATATTTTTTCTAGTGGGATAATACAGGTCACAAACTAAATTCCTTAGCAAAATCAGGAGTCACTAGCATAGCATTTGATTAGAGCATAATAGCCTTTTAGGTTCTTTAAATACTTTCTGCCTTGAGTTCATTTCTCTTTGATAGATGTTTTTCCGTAGTTGTGATCTGTCAATGGGCAGTCAGTAATAGTTGCAAAATTAAGTTGTAATACCCAACTAATCCATGGGAAACCTTCACATGTTTTCTAGAGGAGGGAATTAGACCGTTTTATAGACTCTTTTCTATAGTTGTGGTCTCAACACCTTCTTCCTATACCATGTCTAATTTAATTTTTTTAGCATTCACATTTAAACCTGTCTGTCTTATAGATTCTAACACAGTTGGCATTTTTGGTAAATGTAACTCCCAGTTCCCCGAATGGATAACCATATCATATGTAGGACTGTGTCAGGAGTGAGGATTCAGTACATTATCCATCAGTCTCTGGAAACTTTTGAAACCTTATACAGGCCAGATGGTAGCACTACATAATGAAGTAAACCTTCAGGAGTCATAGAAGCTGTTTGTTTGTTTTTTAGAGGGGGGCAGGAGATGGGGGGACCTTTACCTGCAAATGCTCCTTTAAGTCCAATGTTGTTAAGTATCTTGCTTTTCTCAGGTATCTCTGTCAAAAATGTTATTCAGTTTTGGGAAGTTATTCCAAATCTAATACTTTCATCAGGTTCAGCAACTAGTATTGGTGGATTTCTCCATTGAAAATATGCAACTCTTTTTTTTTTTTTTTTTTACTCCTAATTTGTGCACTTTTTGATATTTGTCTTTTACTAATTGTGCCTAAGACTCTGCTGCTCTGTAACGTTTCAGACTAAATTTCATTCCAGGTGTTGTCTGTAATGCTGTATCAGTTTAATTCAGACAGGCATTTCTGAAAATACTCCTTCAGTTAATAATATTAATTCTCACATTTCCTGTTTTTGTACCTTTGGCAAGGATTCTTTTAATTCTGCTTCAGGCGATTCCCTGGTCTCTCCTGTATGAACTGCAGGGTAACCACAGAATGTTCTTCCATTACATTATTATATTAATTTGGTAGGTACATTTGGTCTGTATTTTTTTCCTGGTTTTCTAACTTTGTGGTCCACTCCCTTTAGCATTTCAGTCACCTCATATGACCCTTGTTACTTGGCTGCAAACGTGCTGTACTTGTGCAGCACTGTTACTAATACCCCCTGGTAACCTGGGTTTAATTGTCTGCCACAGTACTGTTACTAATATACCCCCTGATAACGTGGGTTTAATTGTCTGGTATAGTATTGTTACTAATACCCCCTGATAACCTGGGTGTCATTAAGTCCGGTACAGTACTGTTACTAATACCCCCCTGGTAACCTGAGTTTAATTACATCTGGTACAGTACTGTTACTAATTTATCCCCAATAACCTGGGTTCAGTTAAGTCTTGTACAGTACTGTTACTAATACCACTTGATAACATGGGTTTAATTAAGTCTGATACAGTACTGTTACCAATACCTCCCGACAACCTGGGTTTAATTAAGTCTGGTACAATACTGTTACTAATACCCGCTGATAACCTGGGTTTCATTAAGTCTGGTACAGTACTGTTATTGATACCCCCGATAACCTGTGTTTAACTAAGTCTGGTACAATACTGTTACTGATACCCCCTGATAACGTGGGTTTAATTAAGTCTGGTACAGTACTGTTACTAATATACCCCCAATAACCTGGTTTTAATCAAGTCTGGCCTTCTGATTATAGCCTTGTTTCATCTGTTGGCCTTTGTGCATGTTGTTCTTTACTGTAGACACAGTGAGCATTAGTCTGTCCTCTAAACTAATGTAATGATCTTCACATTGATCACTGCTCCAGTAGCCTTAGTTATATGGGTTATATCCTCCCAAGGACATTACAGCCGGCCAGCTTCCGAACCTTCAGGACACCTTCCACACATCCACACTGTCAAGCAGCCGGAGATGAGCTGACCAAAGGACAAGTTTGGGTGCAAAGCCCTTCAGAGCTTTACTGGCTAAGTAGAGTATGCTCCTGTGAGGCTTTTGAGGATTGACAATTGGCCTGTGCTTTCTTTTGCTGGGCAGATAAGTTCCCTTTGGGAAAATAACCCTTCCCTTTTTATATTTACTGCTGTTTTATTTCTTTCTTTCTTCAAGAAAGTTATTTTAAAGCTAGGAGTGTTGTGTTTTAACAGACTGCCTCAAGACTGTAATGTACATTTAACCAGAGTACTCATGTTTTCTGTCAGTTTTAAACTAACTGATAACATAGTTTCTGTGGAGAAATTGTGGGACTGCCATAATGTTTGAAAATGCTTTTTTACTGTGTTTTTCTGTCAAAAGTAACTTCTGTGGATTAGAGGTTTTACTGGCATTTGTTGCTTGTCTTGTCTGGGAAAGAGACACCACTTTCTCTTGACCATTATATATATATTTCATATTATGAAAGTATTGTGGATGTTCTATTTACAGTTTCTTCCTGTGAAGCTTTAAGTAACTTAGTTTCCTCTATTTCACATGTCATTACTCATTTTTCGCAGTGTGTGTGTGACTGTTAATACGTGTTCCAGGGCTATGGGGCACTGGTACGGTTTTAAGGAGGCTTACGTCTCAGAACCTCCTAGATGATTTAAAAATTAGATTTTAAATTCTCTATTAGATAGAGATTTAGTGTTTGACCCCTCTACTGTAGAGGTGATCAAAAAGGGTGATAAAGGGGCAAGCTGATCCAGGAAATCCTTAAGATTTTTCAGACATCCTTTGCCAAATTAGTAGAGGGAGTTTCTTTCTCTTCATCTAATTTTGGGGGAAAAAATACAGAATAAACAGCCTCAACAGAATTCAGGTAAACAGACATTTAATAAGAAGTAGTGAGAGGGTTTCAAAAAGAAGTTTCAAACCTCTCAAAACCAAGGATAGTCCAAGTCTGAATGAGCAAGAAACCTCATGACCCCCTCCAACTGTGGCGTTTATTCTTTTCCAAAAATTCTGAATTTTCATTTTTTTCTTTGGCAACAAATTGTTTCAGACAAATGGGTTCTGAAAATCATTCAGCATGGTTAGATGACATTGGGAGGAAATTCCTCCTTTCCACTGGGTCATTTTCATCTTGCAGATCAGACTTTTTTTTTGTTTGTTTCTTTCTGTTCTTCATCACATGCTGCCCCAAGGAATGACAGAGCCAGTTCCTCTTCCCAGGTGGGGAAGGAGTTTTATTCAAGGATGTTCTTGGTACCAAAAATGAAAAAAAATGCTTGAAGACCATTTCTGGATCTTTTTTCTAAACCTGTTTGTGATAGTGCTCAAATTCAGAGTGGTGTTACCTCACAACCTGTTCTGTTACCCCTCTTTCAAGTTTCCTGGTAAACTAGATTTAAAAGATGCTTATCACCACATCCATATTCATCCACACTTCAGGCATTTCTTAGGTTTTTGTGTGTTTGGAGAGCATTATTAGTTCTCTGCCTTACCCTTTGGATTATCCACTGCACCAAGAGTGTTCACAAACTATCTGGCTCCAGTTATAGCTTGTTCATGCTACAGAATATCCACATGTTTCCATGTTTGGATGACTTGCTTATGTCTTTTCCAAAATGTCAGGAGTCTCTCTTAGGTGAGAGATCTCTTGCACAAGCTGGGATTCCAAGAGAAACTTTTGGAAATCTTACTTGACTCCCTCACACACGCTAGATACCTCGGTTCAAAGCACTTTTCTTCCACAGGAAAAAAAAAAAAAGATCTTTATCTAGATCATTTTCTATGGTTTTTCACTCAGACTTCTGTTGCTGGTAGGGAATGCCTCAGAATAGAATTTTCGGTCTCATGGTATCTATGACTGTCATAATACCCCTAGCAAGAGTCCACATAAGAAAGATACAGTGGTATGTGAAATCTCTTTGGTCCCAGCATCAATACCCTTTATCATTTCAGATCCCAGTATTGGGGTTTATCAGAAGAGGAATGTTTTTAGTGGCAACAGCAGATATCCTTGAATCCACATCTCCCCTTCTCCATCCCTGCTTCAAAGCAGTCCATCACCACAGATGTTTTGGACTTTGCTTGGGGAACAGTTTCAGGAGGGATAAAAGTGCATGGGATGTGGAACACCAAGGACAGATAAATATCAGGGAGATGCTTGCCCTGATCAAGACACTTGATTCTCTGAACCATCTTTGGTCCCTGGGATTTTTTATGCCAGGGTGCGGACGTTTATTTTTTGGTATTCCTAGTGCTCTTCTTCCAAGGATCAGCCTCTATCTCTTTCCTAGCAGGAAAGCACTGAAGAGCTTCGTGCCCAAACTTGTCTTACAGTCATCTCATCCTAAAGCTGCTTGACAGTTTGGGCACATGGAAATTGCCCTGGAGCTTTGGAAGCTGGATGGCTGTTGTAGCCTTGGCAGGATATAACCCATATAGCTAAGGCTACAGCAGCACTGATCATTCAAGCATCTACTGTTATAGTAAGTTCAACTTACAGTTTCTCCCTTCATCCCAAGTCTCTTTTACAGTATCAAGTAGATTTTTGGGAAGCCTGATGAATGGTCTGTGTGGCACCCATCTTACCACAACCCATTTCTTAGGCACCTCTCTTACCACAAGCTTCAAACAGGGTAACATCTATTTCCATTTCTTAGGCACCTCTCTTACGATAGCAGCAAACAGGCCCCATTTCTTATTATCTGCACCAGTTACTTCCATTAACATGAATATTTCTATCATTTACTTTTCATAACATGAATGACAGTGTTTTATTGAACCTGACTATGAAACCATCAGTCTGCAGATGGTGCAGTGACTTTTTAAATGATTAAAGAATTGGCTCAATTGATTTCAGAACATATCTGAAATCATCCAGTGATGGTTTGTGATGTATTAAGTAGTTGCTTGGTAAAAGATTTATTTTGATTTTTTATTGCATTCTTTACCTCTGATTTTCACTGTTTGCAGGGGCTTGATTGTATACTGGAAGATTTAATTTAATTTATATTATCTTTTTCACCTTTGATTTTTCACTGTTTGTTGGAAGAGAGCGAGAGATTGTAGATAGTCAAACTCTAGCTCTAGTCAGCTGTATGTTCATACCGACTAGAGAAAGGACACTCCAGAGCTTATCTGAAACCATAAATTGTTGGTTTGTGATTTATTGTGCAGCTGCTTGGTAACAGAAGATTTATTTTAATTTATACTTTAGTTTTACGTCTGATTTTACTGTTATAATGAGGTGTACCTTTGAGTGATAGTGAGCAGAAACTGTTACAAGTGCGACCTAAAGAGGCTCCAGCATTTTGGTATGACTAGAGCAGTTGGTTGGCAGGTTGGAGTGACTGCTTTCTGAATTACTTCCCCTTGTACAAGGTCAGCTCATTGTACTTTATTTAATATTTATTTGGATACAGTTTGTATAACTCCCTTATACGACTTGGCTTAAATTACTAATTGTTTTAAGTTCTTTGAATTATGTGGAGACTGATTTTGATTTTTGTTTCTTTTTAAAACCTTTTATTCCTTTGAAGGTGAAAATGGATTTCTTAATGATTTGCCAAAGCACAAGTATCTTGCCCCATTTAAAGATTCATAGGTTGGTACTAGGCTATCAGCCCTAGGGCCTATACAAGCCTAGCCATAACAGTTCCCTGGCTATTTCTTCCCACAGAATTTACTTCCCTGGACCCCTGTCTAGCAGGGTGACTGTTGTGATCCCCGGGGTGAATTTCCATATATATATATATATATATGGGTAACACATGATAATATTGGAGACGTGTGTTGCCCATGTCAGAAGTTGGATGATTTGCTTACCGTTATTGGTAGTAACTCTAGACCTACTGAATATGATTGCACTTGTGCAATTGGCATGCTTTGGGAAAACTGTTGTTCTTAATTTGATTATTGCTGCAGTAGGCCAACCTATATGGTTATGTCCTGACAGGGACGTAACAGCTAGTCAGCTTCTAAAGCTTCAGGACACCTTCCATGTGCCCAAACTGTTAGCTTGAGCTGAGCTGACTAAAAGTCAGGTCTGGGCACCAAGCCTTTTCATAGCTTTCATACCACCAGGTGGGGGAGGAGGTACTAAAGAGCTAAGAACAATAATGCTTGGAAAATATTTAATCTGATGATGTAAATCTTCATTCATTCCTTATGTGTAGGACTTTGGTTCTGTCCTCGGAAGTGACACAGCCAATACAATGGCTGGCGCCAGTCAAAAAACTCTCGAGCTAAGTCCTACCCATAGTATATTTATTTATTTACATTTGATAATTGTGTAGTGTTTTGACTGGGCAAATAGCCAGTTTTCAGTGGAGACCCGGGGAGAAAAGCTCCCAAGTAAAGTTACAATAGTAAAGAGAAAATAAAAAACATGATATAGTAAGGTTACAAAAGGTTAAACATAATCCATAGTGCAATATAGGCAAGATAAGAAGAAAAGTCAAAATATACCCACAGTTGTAATAGAGATAAAAACTTAACATATAAATCAATGTCTCAAGTCATGTTTTTTTTTTTTATGAATAATCTACGTCTGATAAAAGGGTAATATTGCTAAGAGCAA
The DNA here is from genome assembly GCF_019279795.1 of Protopterus annectens. Taxonomy (NCBI): domain Eukaryota; kingdom Metazoa; phylum Chordata; order Ceratodontiformes; family Protopteridae; genus Protopterus; species Protopterus annectens. The sequence continues at coordinate 13,955,481 of NC_056745.1, forward strand.
AAAGTGGGAGGAGAGTAAGAGGACACAGAAGAGCGGGGTAGGAATCGGCTTAGCCAGACGAAGTGCAGGAGCATAACCAGTGATTTGAGAAGTATTCTGTTCGGAGCTCTTTGAAGTTGTGAGCATCAGGAATGGATAGAAGGTGCTGGGGAAGAGAATTTCAAGATTTGACTATTGAGTGGCTCTATAATGAATCACTGTGAAAGTTGCGGGTTTTGACAACTTTAAGCAATATTTTACCTGCTGACTTGAGAGAGGTGAGATTAGTAAAGGGCTGAACAAGGTCAGATAGCGCTGGACAGTAGTCTGGTTAATGGATAACAGAATGGGCTCCTGTTAGCTGGTTGAGGGTGAGTAAGCTTGAGAGTTAATCCAGTTTAGTTGTTGCAGGGCAGTACAATAATGAGATCTATGAGGGAGGCTAGTGACAAATTTAGCTATTTTATTGTAACAATTCTAGGTTATTCAAGTCTGATTTACGAAGGTTTGTGAAGACCTGTGAACAGTAGAAAAGGGTGGATAGGAGGTGAGCCCTGGCTGTAGCTATTCTGGCATGATTAGATAGATAGGGTTTAGTCCTATACAGAGCACCAAGTTTTATATGGACTTTTTTCAATTGTTAATGCAATATGTTTTTCAAATTTTAGGTTACTGTCTAGTTTTGTTTGTTCTGCAGGTACAATTGTTGTACCATTGGAGGCGAAGATAGAGAGGTGTGTTTGTTACTTTTTTTGGAGGAACTGGGAAATACCATAAGTTTAATTTTGTGAGGGTGTAAAATGAATTGGTGGTCTGATATGTGTTTTTCAATGTTATGAAAGGCAGTTTGAGTCTTGGAGTTCATTTAAGGTGGGGGCGGAGCAGATAAGGGAAAGATCATCTGCGTATTGAATGATGGAGGTAGGTTTGGCTGCGGAATAAAGATGATTTGTAAAAATAATAAAGAGAAGTGGGCCCAGAATAGAGTCTTGTGGGATGCCAACAGTGAGTGGTAGAAGGGGTGAAAGCTTATTATCCCATAACGTGGCTTGTTTATGGTTGGTGAGATAATTGTAAAACCAGCATAGATTTCATAGCTGAAACTGAGA
>NC_056745.1:13961568-14074068 GCF_019279795.1 Protopterus annectens
CCTTGAACCAGGTTTCAGTTACTGCACAAATGTTGACGTTCTCTATACTTAGGAGTGCTTCGAGCACATGCATTTTGAGATTTAAATTCCTGGCGTTGAGTAGCATAACCCTCAATTTTTTACTTGTGCTTTTTACGGAGGTGGGTTTGAATTTTGAGCCTTGCCTAAAAAAGGCACTATGGGGGCAGTAAGAGCCTTGGCCAGTATTCAAAAGCCAAGAGGTGACAGGTGCAAGCCGTCTCTTGCGAAGCAACGCGGCTTGTCGAGCATGTCATCCCAGGCTGACAGACACTGGATCCCTTTTGAATGACACCAGAAACTTAGCCAATTGTTGAAATTGATAATTTTTTTCTTTATACTGAGGTATCATTCTTGGTGAGGGCAGGATGCTACTCAGGGTCAGGGTCATACCCGCCTGGGCTACATGATCAGAGAGCTCTTCCATGTCTCTTTTCATGTAGTCCAGGGAGGTACGTCTCAGGTCATTCACACCAACATGAACAATGACAGAGTCATATTTGTACTTGTTCTGGAGTGACCTGAGTGCTTGTGTTATGTGGCAGATTCTGGCTCCTGACAGGCAGCTAACAGTAACCTTCTGCTTGTCCAGCCTAGTGAGTGGGACGTCATTGTGCCTGACTATAGAGTCACCTATCACTAGTGTGTTAGGTATGTTATTGAGTCCCCTATTACTAGTGTGTTAGGTATGTTATTGAGTCCCCTATTACTAGTGTGTTAGGTATGTTATTGAGTCCCCTATTACTAGTGTGTTAGGTATGTTATTGAGTCCCCTATTACTAGTGTGTTAGGTATGTTATTGAGTCCCCTATTACTAGTGTGTTAGGTATGTTATTGAGTCACTTATTACTAGTGTGTTAGGTATGTTATTGAGTCCCCTATTACTAGTGTGTTTGGTATGTTACTGAGTCCCCTATTACTAGTGTGTTAGGTGTGTTATTGAGTCACCTATTACTAGTGTGTTAGGTGTGTTATTGAGTCCCCTATTACTAGTGTGTTAGGTGTGTTATTGAGTCCCCTATTACTAGTGTGTTAGGTATGTTATTGAGTCCCCTATTACTAGTGTGTTAGGTATGTTATTGAGTCCCCTATTACTAGTGTGTTAGGTATGTTATTGAGTCCCCTATTACTAGTGTGTTAGGTATGTTATTGAGTCCCCTATTACTAGTGTGGTAGGTATGTTATTGAGTCCCCTATTACTAGTGTGGTAGGTATGTTATTGAGTCCCCTATTACTAGTGTGGTAGGTATGTTATTGAGTCCCCTATTACTAGTGTGGTAGGTATGTTATTGAGTCCCCTATTACTAGTGTGGTAGGTATGTTATTGAGTCCCCTATTACTAGTGTGGTAGGTATGTTATTGAGTCCCCTATTACTAGTGTGGTAGGTATGTTATTGAGTCCCCTATTACTAGTGTGGTAGGTATGTTATTGAGTCCCCTATTACTAGTGTGTTAGGTATGTTATTGAGTCCCCTATTACTAGTGTGTTAGGTATGTTATTGAGTCCCCTATTACTAGTGTGTTGGGTATGTTATTGAGTCCCCTATTACTAGTGTGTTAGGTATGTTATTGAGTCCCCTATTACTAGTGTGTTAGGTATGTTATTGAGTCCCCTATTACTAGTGTGTTAGGTATGTTATTGAGTCCCCTATTACTAGTGTGTTAGGTATGTTATTGAGTCCCCTATTACTAGTGTGTTAGGTATGTTATTGAGTCCCCTATTACTAGTGTGGTGTGTTAGGTATGTTATTGAGTCCCCTATTACTAGTGTGTTAGGTATGTTATTGAGTCCCCTATTACTAGTGTGTTAGGTATGTTATTGAGTCCCCTATTACTAGTGTGTTAGGTATGTTATTGAGTCCCCTATTACTAGTGTGTTAGGTATGTTATTGAGTCCCCTATTACTAGTGTGTTAGGTATGTTATTGAGTCCCCTATTACTAGTGTGTTAGGTATGTTATTGAGTCCCCTATTACTAGTGTGTTAGGTATGTTATTGAGTCCCCTATTACTAGTGTGTTAGGTATGTTATTGAGTCCCCTATTACTAGTGTGTTAGGTATGTTATTGAGTCCCCTATTACTAGTGTGTTAGGTATGTTATTGAGTCCCCTATTACTAGTGTGTTAGGTATGTTATTGAGTCCCCTATTACTAGTGTGTTAGGTATGTTATTGAGTCCCCTATTACTAGTGTGTTAGGTATGTTATTGAGTCCCCTATTACTAGTGTGTTTGGTATGTTATTGAGTCCCCTATTACTAGTGTGTTAGGTATGTTATTGAGTCCCCTATTACTAGTGTGTTAGGTATGTTATTGAGTCCCTATTACTAGTGTGTTAGGTATGTTATTGAGTCCCCTATTACTAGTGTGTTAGGTATGTTATTGAGTCCCCTATTACTAGTGTGTTAGGTATGTTATTGAGTCCCCTATTACTAGTGTGTTAGGTATGTTATTGAGTCACCTATTACTAGTGTGTTAGGTATGTTATTGAGTCACCTATTACTAGTGTGTTAGGTATGTTATTGAGTCACCTATTACTAGTGTGTTAGGTATGTTATTGAGTCCCCTATTACTAGTGTGTTAGGTATGTTATTGAGTCCCCTATTACTAGTGTGTTAGGTATGTTATTGAGTCCCCTATTACTAGTGTGTTAGGTATGTTATTGAGTCCCCTATTACTAGTGTGTTAGGTATGTTATTGAGTCCCCTATTACTAGTGTGTTAGGTATGTTATTGAGTCCCCTATTACTAGTGTGTTGGGTGTGTTATTTCGCATTAAAAGCTGTGATTGTGCTGCACACTGATTTTGTGTTTTATGTGTTGTCTGGTTTGTGACGGGAGGTGCAGGTTGTTTGGGTGTCTGCTTTGGAGCTCTCTGATGCTTTTGCAGGTTTTTATTTAGAGCCTCCGAGTATGATTTAGTGTATTTATGTGTAGTTTTTGCCAGTGCTGGTTTAGTAGGTCTATGTGAGGCTGGAGGTGTGGTGCAAGTGTTAACCTTCTCCTCTTGACTGTCTGTTCCAGTCTTGGGTGGAGAGAGCTTAGCCCCCAGTTCGGTTCTATAATTGCATCTCTCACATATGTTGGTGTTTTGTGGTAGGAGGAGAGGGCTGTCTGTGTACATGAGGCAGTTGTAACATTGCCTCAGGATACCCAGATTCACCAGCTGGACTGGAGAGTACACCTGAAGTTGCCCTTTGGTCATGCCTGAATAGTAGGTTGAGCTGCTTAGTCGCTTGGTTGGTGAGGGGTGGATAAAGAGCCTTGCCCTGCTGGGCAGTCAGGTGTCTGGGTATATTAGTGCTTGCTCTTCAGTCTGAGCAAGTGCTGGACTGTAGGATGCTTTTTGAGTGCTTAGGTTGAGAGTTAGACTAGTTTCAAGTGAAAAACTGAAGAGGAGACTTAGTGGAGCCAGTGCACAAAACCATGCAATGCATTTTTTAAACTACTAACTTCTGGGCTGGAACCACTCCTCCAGGGACAGATGGCTGCTCAAAGTTCCCCTCTCTCACAGGTGAACAGAGAAACTTCCCTCTATCCAAGTAAGGTGTGGGCAACTCAGAAACTTGTAACACAGCCCTGAATTCAGCACTAGCCTGAAAACTGCACTATACTAGCTTAGAAAGGTGGGAAACAAGAATTTTTTTTATTTTTTTAAAAGATAAGGCAAAAACAGTAAAAAGTACACTTAAAACAGCTTTAAATTACTACAAGTGATCAGAAAAGGCTATTGCACTTTAGTGTGTAGCCTACAACAGTTAAACAATTTATTTAAACAAAAAACAACTTTTTAAAAGTGCAGGCAGTCAAATAGGTACAATATGTAAAACAAAAACGAACTTTTAAATCACAATAAGTGCTGGAAAATTAGCGTTTAGGCGGAAAACAGTTAAGTACAGCAAGAAAATACAGAAAACGGTTACTCAATCACTCCAAATTACTTTCTTGTTCTTTTACGCTAGAAGGCTTGTATCAGTTTAAGGCTTTCTAGTGCTACCCAGTAGGTTAGTTACAGGAAAGATGGGAAACAAGTGCAGATGTGGTCTTTTAAACCAGAAAGTTGAAAGAGATGGACAACTTCCCGAATGGTCAATAAACTACAATTCCTGGGCCAAGAACCACTCCTCTTGTGGTAGACAGGCTACCTAGTGCTTACCACTCCCACTGATAAGCTAGAAGGCTGCACTCCAACACAAAGGCTTGGGGGGCTCAGAAGCTTAAAAACAGTCCTGGATACAGCAAATCTGTACCTGGACTAGACTAGTTACGAGAAAGGTGGGGATCAAGCACAAACACTGGCTTTAAAACCAGAAAGTTGAGAGAGATGGAAAAAAACTGCCCAAACGGCCAATAAACTACAATTTCTGGGCCAGAACCACTCCTCTTGTGGTAGATATGCTAGCTAGTGCTTACCACTCCCACTGATTAGTGGTAACCTCATATCTACTCTCTCTCTCTCTTGCTATAATCACTTCTTCACCCGTATCTCCTGATTCATAATGGTAATTGGTCTACAGTCGCATCTCTTTCTTCCACACTGTCCTCTACTCTGTCTTAAACTTTGTTATATTGCTCACATTAATTCTTACCTACCTCTCACTTTATTTTCTTACATTTATTTCATACAAGTATTAGAAACGAAACTAGGAACAGTCCACCAATGATACGAATACAACACAGTTCCTAAGCACAATCCCAGCACAAAAGGCAATAGCAGACACGTCAGGTAGTCCCAAAAATTTAATACAGAACAAGGTTAAGCGCTTTCATCACAACGTGACTTCCTCAGAACATACATTTACACTCTCCATATCCTTTTATAACACTACAAAATCACATGACTCCAAATCACTCACACCTGACAATCATTAAAATACAAAGCTGCTCCATTACCTTATAAAGTGCAACAGAACTCACTGACACAATAATACATACCCCCTGTAATGCATACAAATCCTAATATTATAACACATTTACTAAACATTTAATAAGAAGGCATTGCTTAAAAACTCACATTCCTTTAAAAAATATATTAAAAACATGTGCGTATATATATGTAATAATAAATTCTAAAGTGCTGATACTAGAATAGCCATCAGTTAAAACACATCCTGACAGTCAGTTAAAAATTCTCAACTGTATAATAATAGTTAATACAGAGATACAAAACATACAAACTATACAAACTTTCCCTACTGATAGGTCATCGTACCTATACCTACCCCATATTGTCCAAAATGGGTTTAATAGATATATGGTCATTAATACCCGGATGTTCAGAGGCATTTAATTTAATTTGCCACTTGACCTCTCTGTCACAAACTTTCTTTTTTATATCTCCCCCTCTGACATTTTCCTGAATGTGTTCGAGTATGCCAAATTTAAACTTGGAACAATTTTGATTATCTCTAAGATGTTTCCACAGGGCGTTATTTTCATCTTTTTTCCTTATACTATAATAGTGATCATAAATCCTATTACGTAGGCACCTGTTGGTCATGCCTCATTGAAAGCAGGACAGTTAGTACACATAGCCAAATACACTAAATTCTTACTCCTACAATTTCCCCTATAAAAACTAATTTTAGCTTTATTAAAATTATGTAGAGTAACAGTTTCTTCCTCACATATGTACTGGCATTGCCGACATGTACCACATCTGCTAGTTCCCTTACTAGTCCTGCTTAACATGTTGGTACCCTTCCTTTCCAAGAGACCTTTCATGTTGTAGCCATTCTTGTAGACAAAGAAGGGCTCCTTCCCCACTATTTTCAAAACCTCAGTGTCAGCATGCAGAACCTTCCAATTTCTTTGTAAGATTTCCTTAATGCCTCCAGTGTGTTTGGAATATTTTAAGATACATGCCCTTTTAAAATTGCTACTATCGGCTTCCTGACTAGCTCCCTGATCAGCACCCTCATACACAGTACCTTGTTCAATCCCCAGTAATGGCTTATATTTTTTTCCCCACTCTCTGGTAACATAATCACTGACGTCCTCAATCAAATTCTCAGGGTACCCCCTCTCTCTAAAAAATTCCTTCACCTTGTACATTTCCTCCACAACCTCGTTCTTCTGAGAGGTCATCCTAGCCACCCTAATGCATTGCCCCTTAATTATGTTCCTTTTTTGGGCCATTGGGTGGCTGCTAGAAAAATGCAAGTATGAATTGCTAAACGTTTCTTTTCTGTATATATTGGATTTGAACTTCCCATCTTCTATCGTGATCCTAACATCCAAGTAAGGTATAGTGACCTTATCCTTGTTAAAGGTAAATTTGAAGTTCTCACTACATGTATTTAAATACGCACAAAATTCTGTCAACTCCTCGCTGTTACCCTTCCATAATAAAAAGATATCGTCCAAAAATCTTAGGTAACTAATGATGTACCTGTACCACTTAGATTTGAAGACGAATTCTTTTTCCTAGTCGAATACCACCAAATTCGCATAAATGGGGGCACGCTGCCCCCATAGCGACTCCCTTGATCTGCTGGTGGTATTCCCCCTCAAAATAAATATAGTTGTGCGTCAATACTGTCTCCATAAATTCTAGCAACAATAAACTTTTTTCATTGGATGTCACTCCCAGATAGTTCATACTCTCATGAAACCTGTGCAGGCCCTCCTCCTTGGGTATATTTGAAAAAAGGTCTATGACGTCAATAGTCACTAACCATTCAACCCCTGTCACTAGCTCGGGTTTTAACCTACTAAGAAAATCCCAAGAATCATAAACCAAATGTGGTATCTTCCGCAAAGCTGGTTTGAGCCATTTATCAATTACCCTTCCCATAGGGAAAGTTTTCGCCCGGCTCCCTGAAATGATTGATATCCCTGATTTACCCCCCCATTAAATCCACCTCTCCTACCCCCTTTGGAATTGTCATGCTGGTAGCTATTCCTGCTCTTTTCCCACATATACACATCACCCTTCCTATACTGCTAATGTGGATATTATTTTGGAAGATTTTTTAGTGGAGGAAAGGATTAGTAATGAATTATATAAATTTTTGAAGATAGATTACCCAATTATTGGCACCATCGTAGGCATCCCAAAGGTACATAAGAGTATACAAGATCCCCCGTTCAGGCCAATCATTTCAGGGAGCCGGGCGAAAACTTTCCCTATGGGAAGGGTAATTGATAAATGGCTCAAACCAGCTTTGCGGAAGATACCACATTTGGTTTATGATTCTTGGGATTTTCTTAGTAGGTTAAAACCCGAGCTAGTGACAGGGGTTGAATGGTTAGTGACTATTGACGTCATAGACCTTTTTTCAAATATACCCAAGGAGGAGGGCCTGCACAGGTTTCATGAGAGTATGAACTATCTGGGGGTGACATCCAATGAAAAAAGTTTATTGTTGCTAGAATTTATGGAGACAGTATTGACGCACAACTATATTTATTTTGAGGGGGAATACCACCAGCAGATCAAGGGAGTCGCTATGGGGGCAGCGCAGCCCCATTTATGCGAATTTGGTGGTATTCGACTGGGAAAAAGAATTCGTCTTCAAATCTAAGTGGTACAGGTACATCATTAGTTACCTAAGATTTTTGGACGATATCTTTTTATTATGGAAGGGTAACAGCGAGGAGTTGACAGAATTTTGTGCGTATTTAAATACATGTAGTGAGAACTTCAAATTTACCTTTAACAAGGATAAGGTCACTATACCTTACTTGGATGTTAGGATCACGATAGAAGATGGGAAGTTCAAATCCAATATATACAGAAAAGAAACGTTTAGCAATTCATACTTGCATTATTCTAGCAGCCACCCAATGGCCCAAAAAGGAACATAATTAAGGGGCAATGCATTAGGGTGGCTAGGATGACCTCTCAGAAGAACGAGGTTGTGGAGGAAATGTACAAGGTGAAGGAATTTTTTAGAGAGAGGGGGTACCCTGAGAATTTGATTGAGGACGTCAGTGATTATGTTACCAGAGAGTGGGGAAAAAAATATAAGCCATTACTGGGGATTGAACAAGGTACTGTGTATGAGGGTGCTGATCAGGGAGCTAGTCAGGAAGCCGATAGTAGCAATTTTAAAAGGGCATGTATCTTAAAATATTCCAAACACACTGGAGGCATTAAGGAAATCTTACAAAGAAATTGGAAGGTTCTGCATGCTGACACTGAGGTTTTGAAAATAGTGGGGAAGGAGCCCTTCTTTGTCTACAAGAATGGCTACAACATGAAAGGTCTCTTGGAAAGGAAGGGTACCAACATGTTAAGCAGGACTAGTAAGGGAACTAGCAGATGTGGTACATGTCGGCAATGCCAGTACATATGTGAGGAAGAAACTGTTACTCTACATAATTTTAATAAAGCTAAAATTAGTTTTTATAGGGGAAATTGTAGGAGTAAGAATTTAGTGTATTTGGCTATGTGTACTAACTGTCCTGCTTTCTACGTAGGCATGACCAACAGGTGCCTACGTAATAGGATTTATGATCACTATTATAGTATAAGGAAAAAAGATGAAAATAACGCCCTGTGGAAACATCTTAGAGATAATCAAAATTGTTCCAAGTTTAAATTTGGCATACTCGAACACATTCAGGAAAATGTCAGAGGGGGAGATATAAAAAAGAAAGTTTGTGACAGAGAGGTCAAGTGGCAAATTAAATTAAATGCCTCTGAACATCCGGGTATTAATGACCATATATCTATTAAACCCATTTTGGACAATATGGGGTAGGTATAGGTACGATGACCTATCAGTAGGGAAAGTTTGTATAGTTTGTATGTTTTGTATCTCTGTATTAACTATTATTATACAGTTGAGAATTTTTAACTGACTGTCAGGATGTGTTTTAACTGATGGCTATTCTAGTATCAGCACTTTAGAATTTATTATTACATATATATACATGTTTTTAATATATTTTTTAAAGGAATGTGAGTTTTTAAGCAATGCCTTCTTATTAAATGTTTAGTAAATGTGTTATAATATTAGGATTTGTATGCATTACAGGGGGTATGTATTATTTTGTCAGTGAGTTCTGTTGCACTTTATAAGGTAATGGAGCAGCTTTGTATTTTAATGATTGTCAGGTGTGAGTGATTTGGAGTCATGTGATTTTGTAGTGTTATAAAAGGATATGGAGAGTGTAAATGTATGTTCTGAGGAAGTCACGTTGTGATGAAAGCGCTTAACCTTGTTCTGTATTAAATTTTTGGGACTACCTGACGTGTCTGCTATTGCCTTTTGTGCTGGGATTGTGCTTAGGAACTGTGTTGTATTCATACAAGTATTACGTAAAACTTTGAAAATCATCTTCCATATAAATGCTGAAATAAAACCTTTAGAGCTTTTCTCCATAGGCCTCTGCTAGAAATGGGTTCAGCTTGGTCAGACAGTCCTGATGAATATGTGGAATAAATAAATATTAACTGCTCTGTATTGTGAAAGGAAGTCATAACAAAATATGAATTTGTTGATACCTCTGAATATTAAGGGAAGTAATGCATGTATGACATGGCAGTTTTTAGTAAGCAGTGAGCCAGATTCTAAAGTAATTTATGATTGGAACAGGGCACTGTATGGTGCTTCCAAGTCTGAGTAAAATGGTTATGATCCCAAGAGACAGATACTGTCCAGCAGAACTGAAAGAAGGCATGGCGATTCAACCATTATGGTTCTGGTAGGACAGCAGGGGACTTGGATAATTATTAAATGACATTTTGATGCAGTTTTATGGTGGTACAGTTTGGTAATTGCATGAGTGGCTAGGATCATCTGAAAAACAAAATGCAGTCGACACTTTGGGCTAGTTCTAGGTTAAAGGATTGTAATTGTCAGACATAGTAGTATATAACATTGGTGATAAGCAGCAGTGTCGATAACAGTCCTGTTTCTGTACAGTGTCAGGTTGGAACAGCAGTGTCGATAACAGTCCTCTTTCTGTACGGTGTCAGGTTGGAACAGTAGTGTCGAAAACAGTCCTTTCTGTACGGTGTCAGGTTGGAACAGTAGTGTCGAAAACAGTCCTCTTTCTGTACGGTGTCAGGTTGGAACAGCAGTGTCAATAGCGATCCTTCTCTTTCTGTGCGGGGGCAGGTTGGAGAATCACTGTTGCACTCATTCTAGTTCATAACTTCTGTCAGTGGAATCTCTTACCTGGAAAGTGACCCACTTGCATTTGAAGGATAAAAGTGGTGTATTTTCAGAGCAACAGACTTGACCAACAAATTGTTATTGTTAAGGAGTACCTTTAATATTGTCCATCATCAGTAAATCTACTGAGACATACTTTATTTTTCAGAATAGTATAGACAGCTACTGAGATTACACAAAGGCAAATCTTACATGGCAGACTACCATGAATACCTTTTTACAGTACAAATCAAAATAACCTCAGCTGAATTTATATCATGCGGTCATCGGCTCAGGCTGTTACACTGCAGAATATTTTCTAACTTTCTGCAGGTTTCCCATGATCTCAGGGGCAGGAATTTTCCCCTTATGCAACACTCTATCCATTATAAATGCAAAGTCAAAATACAGTAGTGAACTGCCCCATGCTAATCTGTTTCTGACATGACCCAGGCACAAGGGCAAAAACCCTACTAATATACAGTGTGTGTGTGTGTGTGTGTGTGTGTGTGTGTGTGTGTGTGTGTGTGTGTGTGTGTGTGTGTGTGTGTATATGGATATATATAAATATATAATGAAAAACCCTACTAATATACAGAAACACACAAACCTAGATACACCACCAGAAGGAATAAACACCAATCCACAGAATATACTTTTAGCGCTTTCGTTTTTAATAAAAACTTCATCAGAATGAAGTACATCATGGCTAACCCTCCTTTTATACATAAATCAATTAACCAATTAATGACATCATAATAATTAAATTACATAAATACAGAACAAATCAACATATCAACATCCCTAATATTCCCTTTTGTCATAAAAATAGCACTCCAAAACCATTATATTATGAATAAATTGATAAAATAGATATATATTTTTACAATTGTAAATAACCTTCAGCTTTTAATCTTAATATAGAGCTAATAGATATGTTACTGTTCAAACCTGGTTCTTGTGTAGCATTTGTCCTTAACTGCCACCTAAGTTCCTTAGCCTCCAGGTAATCATTAAGGGGTCCACCCCTTTCACCTAAAGAAATTTGCTCTATAATGCAAAACTTAAAATCATGTCCTACATTGTTTGCAATATGTGAAGCTAGGACATGTTTCATATCTTGTTTCTTAACATCATAATAGTGTTGGTATATTCTGCTTCTCAATGCATTGATCGTCTTTCCTATATAGAAACTAGGGCATTGGGAACACTTTGCTAAATAAACAACTGTCTTACTGTTACATGAATATTTTTTCCTATATACATATTTCCCCTAGTTTGGAATGCATTTTGAAAGCTTTCACCCTTTACACCAAAAGAAGGCCTTAGTAAAAGGACAAGGGGTAAGACTAGCTAGGATGATTTCAAATTATTGTGAATTTTTAGACCAAATTAACATCCTTACTGACATGCTAGTTAAGAGAGGCTACCCCTTGGGTTTTGTAGAAAAAACATTACAGGAAGTAATCCATAAAAGAAATAATGGGCATTTTTTTCCATTATTAGGTAAGGGTATTGAAATTGGTCGATCAAGTGTGTGTGTGGGGGGGGGGGGTACAGAACTCCAAACCTTCAACAAAGCTGGAATTTTTAAATATAACCAGCAATATACAGAGGTTAGACACATTATACAACATAATTGGAATGTATTTAATATGAATAAGGAATATATAGATGTAGTGGTAAGGTGCCCAACATCGTATATAAAAAAGATACAACCTTGAAAAATATGATAGAGAGGTCACGTGATGGTTATTATGGAAAGAAAGGTATGTTAAAATGTGGTTTCTGTATGCAATGTCAGCATATTACAGAGGGAACTGAGATTTACATTCCAAACTATGGGAAATATGTATATAGGAAAAAATATTCATGTAACAGTAAGACAGTTGTTTATTTAGCAAAGTGTTCCCAATGCCCTAGTTTCTATATAGGAAAGACGATCAATGCATTGAGAAGCAGAATATACCAACACTATTATGATATTAAGAAACAAGATATGAAAAATGTCTTAGCTTCACATATTGCAAACAATGTAGGACATGATTTTAAGTTTTGCATTATAGAGCAAATTTCTTTAGGTGAAAGGGGTGGACCCCTTAATGATTACCTGGAGGCTAAGGAACTTAGGTGGCAGTTAAGGACAAATGCTACACAAGAACCAGGTTCGAACAGTAACATATCTATTAGCTCTATATTAAGATTAAAAGCTGAAGGTTATTTACAATTGTAAAAATATATATCTATTTTATCAATTTATTCATAATATAATGGTTTTGGAGTGCTATTTTTATGACAAAAGGGAATATTAAGGATGTTGATGTGTTGATTTGTTCTGTATTTATGTAATTTAATTATTATGATGTCATTAATTGGTTAATTGATTTATGTATAAAAGGAGGGTTAGCCATGATGTACTTCATAGGTTCATAGGTTCATACTAGGCTGTCTGCCCTAGGGCATTTATAAGCCTAGCCAGAGTATGTTTGGCTTTCGCCACCCATTTTAAATTAATTTTGCTATGCCCTTTTTCGAGGTTAGTATACTGTGCCTCTGTCTAACAGTGACACAGAAGTGATACCCGGGGTAAACCTATGATCTCCCATCCACTCATCAAGATTCCTCTTGAAGAGAGTCAATGAGGGACTCTGCCTAACCTGGACTGGGATTTTATTCCATAGTGAAGGGAGCCTCTGGGTTATGAATCTGTCTCTCCAGCATGTCCTATTTATTTCAGTGCTGAGGTTCAAGTCTCTAGCGTGTAGCTCGATGGGATTTGGATTTTTTGAGGTGCAGCATGTCCCTTAATTCCGGGTTGGACATGGCCTTATATGTCAGGCACAGGTCACCTCTGAGCAGTCGGTATGCCACTGAGTAGAGCTGGAGTTTCTTTAACCGGGCAGCATATGGCATCTGTTTGAGCCCTTTGATCCTCTTGGTGAGGTACTTTTGGGGTCTTTCCAGTTGTTGCAGGTGTTTGGTAAGGTACATCCCAAAAGGGGCATTGTACTCGATTATGGGCCTGATGAGGGATGAGTAAAGAGGCACGATGACCCCCCCTAATCTAGATGTGAATCCCTTCATGATTAGGTGGGCTATATAAAATGTTTTTCTAACCACTTTGGCCACGTGGTTGTCAAATGAGAGATTGCTATCAACTTGGGTCCCCAGGTCCCTAATGACTTCTTCTGTACTTAATGGATTACCACCTATGTGGTAATTTGTGGGCACTTTGTTTTTGCCAAAGGGGATGACTATACACTTTTTGGCATTTAGCTTGAGGCCATGGCTCTGGCACCAGATGTCTCTTTCTATGAGGCCCTTTTGGAGGATGCTTGTGTCAGCTGGAGAGTCGATTATGGCACCCAGTTTGCAGTCATCTGCGAACTTGGTCAGCCACAGTCCTTCCGTGTTGGCCTGTACCTCCGAGAAATATATACCAAACAAGAGAGGTCCTAGGACTGAGCCTTGTGGGACGCCACTTGTAACTGGTTTGGAGTCTGACATGGCTCCAGCAATTCTAACCATGTGGGTTCTGTCCTTGAGCCAGTTTGCAACCCATCTAGTGACATAGGGGTTTATATTTAAGCTGGTGAGCTTATCTATAATGCCCGAGTGGGGGTATTGTATCGAAGGCTTTTGCGAGGTCCAGATAGGCTGTGTGGACCACCTTCCCTTCACAATGGCCTTGGTGACTGTTTCAAAGAAGTCAACCAGGTTTAAGAGGCAGGATCTGCCCTTAACAAAGCCAAACTGGGTAGGATCCAGTGTCTGTAGGTCCCCAATATCTTTATTTATGAGGTCCATAATGATCCTTTCCATAGCTTTGCAGACCAAGCTAGTCAGGCTTATGGGGCGATAGTTTCCAGGGTCCGTTGAGGCACCACCTTTGTGGAGAGGGACCACTGTTGCTGTACGCCACTCTTTGGGTACATATCCTGTAGTAAGGCTGAGATTGAACAGTAGTTTTATGTTTGGGTTTAGCTCTTCTTGGAGTTCATGTAGGACGCAGCCTGGGACACCGTCTGGTCCCATTGATGCTGTGTTTTTTGCTTTGGAGAGGGCGGCTCCCACCTGAGCATCTGAGATGTCGGGGGGGGCAGCACTCTGCTGGGATAGATATTTGCCCTTTTGGTGGGGAGGGGGGGAGAAGTTTGCGCTGGACCTGTCAGCTAGGATGTTGGCAATGTCTGTGGGATCAGTGTATTTTTGTCATTTTGGACTAATTCTGAGCATATCTGTGAATTCCCACCCAGGTTCCTAACATAACTAAAGAAAGCCTTGTGATTATCTTTAGTGTCCTGTGCAATTTTTCTCTCGAAGCTGGCCTTTGATGATTTTATGAGTGCCCTTAGTTTTTTGCTAATACTGATCAGAGATGCCTTCCCTTTTGGGATTTTGCTCTATCATGTAGTAGCTTCCTCCTTCTATTGTATAGTTTGTTTATGGCTGGGGTCCACCAGACAGGTCGTCTGCCTTTGGAGGATTGGGTCTTGGTTTTATTTGGGATTGCATGATCCATGCATTCCTGAAGGTGTTCATAGAATGCATTTATAAAGGATTCTGTGGTCTGGGCCGTATTTTCCACAGGCCCGGGGGCTTTGAAGGATTCCACCTCGGTTTTGAGGAGTGTGAAATTTGCTTTAGAGAAGTTTTTCACTGTGGTTTTCTGGGCAGGGGGTGGGGTCGAGATGTGAATATCCAGTGAGATCAGTTTATGGTCTGATCTTACCAGTGAGGGATACACTTCTGGTCTGGAGCATAGAGTCCCCATGTTGGTGATGATCAGGTCCAGTATGTTTTCCCCTCTTGTGGGAGTGGTAACAAGTTGTTCCATGAGTTTATGAATTCTAGGAACCTTTGGGCAAGGGTGTTGGAGCTACAGTAATGCTCCCAATCTATGTTTGGGTAGTTGAAGTCACCCAATATAATGGTGTTCGGAGAGACGTTCATATTTTCCAGTGTTCTCAGGAAGGCCGAGTGGGGTTCCTGGGTTTGGGAGGGTGGTCTGTAGCAGGCTATAAACTGGAAGGCAGTTTTACCCACTGTTAGTTGCACATGGATAGTCTCTGATGCTTCGTGCTTTGCCACCAAACTGGAGGTGTGGGTATCTTTGATGAATATCGATACTCCCCCTCCTTTTGTGGTTCGGTCCAAGTTTTGGGGCCGAAAAGCATGGTATGAGGTATAACCTGGTAGTGCTGGGGTGCTCTTGGGAGTCCTGAACCAGGTTTCTGTTACTGCACAGATATCGATGTTCTCCATGCTAAGGAGAGTTTCGAGTGCGTGCATCTTGAGGTTTAGACTTCTAGCGTTGAGTAGCATTACTCTTAGTTTTCATCATTCTGATGAAGTTTTTATTAAAAACGAAAGCGCTAAAAGTATATTCTGTGGATTGGTGTTTATTCCTTCTGGTGTTGTACCTACTAATATATAGTGTATATATATCATATGTGTAATAAATATATAATGCAAAACCCTACTAATATACAATGTATATATATATCATATGTGTAATAAATATGTAATGAAAAACCCTACTAATATACTGTGTGTGTGTGTGTGTGTGTATGTAATAAATATATAATGAAAAACCCTACTAATATACAGTGTGTGTTATGTGTGCGTGTAATAAATATATAGTACAAAACCCTACTAATATACAGTGTGTGTATATATCATATGTGTAATAAATATATAATGCAAAACCCTACTAATATACAGTATATATATATATATATATATATATATATATATATATATATATAAAATCATATGTGTAATAAATATATAATGAAAAACCCTACTAATATACAGTGTGTGTATATCTTCTTCTTTCGGCTGCTTCCATCAGGGGTCGCCACAGCAGATCAACTGTTTCCATTTCTTCCTGTCCTCTGCATCTTGCTCTGTCACACCAACTACCTGCATGTCCTCTCACCACATCCATAAACCTTATCTTAGGCCTTGCTCTTTACCTGTTACCTGGCAGCTTCATCCTTAGCATCTTTTCCCAATATACTCTGCATCCCTCCTCAGCACATGTCCAAACCAACATAATTTTGCCTCTCTGGCTTTGTCTCCAAACCTTCCATCCTGGGATAACCCTCTAATATACTTATTCCTAATACTGTCCATCCTCATCACACCCAGTGCAAATCTTAACATCTTTAACTCTGCCATGTCGAGCTTTGATTCCTGCCTTTTTGTCAATGCCACTGTCTCCAACCCATATAGCATAGCTGGTCCTACTACCCTCTTGTAGACCTACTGGTACTCGTCTGTCACAAATCATGCCTGACACTCTTCTCCACCCACTCCACCCTGCCTGTACTCTATTCTTCACCTCTCTTCCACACTCACCATTACTCTGAACTGTTGATCCCAAGTATTTAAACTCATCCACCTTCGCCACCTCTACTCCCTGCATCCTCACCATTCCTCTATCCTCCCTCTCAGTCACACACATATATTCTGTCTTAGTCCTGCTGACCTTCATTCCTCTTCTCTCTAGAGCATATCTCCATCTCTCCAGGGTCTCCTTCACCTGTTCTGTACTCTCACTACAGAACATAATGTCATCTGCAAACATCATAGTCCACGGGGCCTCCTGTCTAATCTCATCTGTCAACCTGTCCATCACCAGTGCAAATAAGAAAGGGCTCAGAGCTGATCCTTGATGTAATCCCACCTCCACCTTAAACGTATCCGTCACTCCCACCGCAGACCTCACCGCTGTCACACTGCCCTCATACATATCCTGTACCATTCTTACATACTTCTTTCACACTCCCGACTTCCTCATACAATACCACAACTTCTCTCTAGGCACCCTGTAATATGCTTTCTCTAAATCCACAAAGACACAATGCAACTCATTCTGACCTTTTCTGTACTTCTCCAACACTCTCGAAGCAAGTATCGCATCTGTAGTGTCTTTCCTGGCATAAAACCATACTGCTGATCACGAATCATCATTTCCCTTCTTAACCTAGCTTCCACTACTCTTTCCCATAACTTCATGCTGTGACTGATCAGTTTAATCCCTCTGTAGTTACTACAGCTCTGCACTTCACCCTTATTCTTAAAAATCGGTACCAAAACACTTTTTCTCCATCCCTCAGGCATCCTCTCACTTTCCAAGATTTCATTAAACAATCTAGTTAAAAAAAAACATATGTATCATCCACAGAAGTTAAACACAGCTTGCAGCACCAAGTAGCCAAAGAAAATACTGTCCAAGCAAAATAAACGTATTCAAATTAATGTTTTTTTTTTACATGCTTTTTAATATCTTATATGTTTTGCATAATATATTTGTATGCAGGATTTGTTTTAATGTTTTATCACTATGCATATTTGTTCATTGGAATTTAATGTGACGTCAGGATTGTTTGTCCAATGGATATCTTTGCGATACTATTTAATTCATTGTTTTGAACCCTTGTCTATTGTCTGATGAAGCCTGGATGGTGAAAGCGCTCACAATTATAGTTTGGACTGTGTACAGAAGTCCGCGTTTCTAATGCCTTTATTTAACAACTTTGTTCATTCATTTGAATACGTTTATTTTGCTTGGACAGTATTTTCTTTGGCTACTTGGTGCTGCAAGCTGTGTTTAACTTCTGTGGATGATGCATACGTTTTTTTGCTTGTCAGTGGCTTATTCGAACCACAGAAGTTTTTACCTTTTGGCGGTCTCTCTTTGATTTTAATCTAGTTAAAAACTCCACTGCCATTTCACTTTAACACCTCCATGCTTCCACAGGTTTGTCATCTGGACCAACAGCCTTTCTGTTCTTCATCCTCTTCATAGCTATCCTTACTTCCTCCTTGCTAATCCATTGTACTTCATGATTCACTATCCCTACATCTTCCAACCTTCTCTCCCTCTCAAAGTACTCTTTCCATCTGCTCAACACACTCTCAACACACTCTCCTCACTTGTGAGTATGTTTCCCTCATTATCCTTTATCACCTTTACCTGCTGCACATCTTTCCTAGCTCAGTCCCTGTGTCTAACCAATCGGTACAGGTCCTTTTCTCCCTCCTTAGTGTCCAACCTTTTATACAACTCATCATACGCGTTATCCTTAGCCTTCGCCACCTCTCTCTTTGCCATACACCTCATCTCCTTATACTCTTGTCTACTTTCTTCATCTCTCTGACAATCCCACTTTTTCTTCGCCAACCTCTTTCTCTGTATACTCTCCTGTACTTCTTCATTCCACCACCAGGTCTCCTTGTCCTCCTTCCTCTTTCCAGATGTCACACCAAGCACCTTTCTAGCCATCTCTCTTACTAGCTCTGCTGTAGTTTCCCAGCTATTCGGTAACTCTTCACTGCCACCCAGTGCCTGTCTTAACTGTTCCCTGAACATCACCTTACAAATACCCTTTTTCAATTTCCACCATTTAATCCTTGGTGCTGCCCTCAAACTCAGCCTCCTCCTCTTGATCACCAATGTCATTCTACAAACCACCATGCTATGCTGCCTAACTACACTTTCCCCTGCCACCACTTTACAGTCTCCAATCTCCTTCAGACTGGCCCTTCTACATAAGATATAATCCACCTGTGTGCATCTTCCTCCACTCTTGTATGTCACCCTATGCTCCTCCCACTTGTTAAAATACGTATTCATCACAGCCATGTCCATCCTTTTTGCAAAATCCACTACCATCTGACCTTCTACATTCCTTTGCTTAACACCATACCTACCCATCACTTCCTCATCCCCTCTGTTCCCTTCACCAACATGCCCATTAAAATCTGTTCCAATCACCAGTCTCTCACCCTTTGGTACAGTCATCACCACGTCATCCAACTCACTCCAAAATTTTTCTTTCTCATCCATCGCACACCCAACTTGTGGAGCATATGCATTACCAACATTCATCATTACACCATCAATTTCCATCTTCATAAACATCACTCTGTCCGACACTGTTTTCACCTCCAAAACAGTCTTGGCATACTGTTCCTTCAGTATAATGCCTACACCATTTCTTCTCCCATCCACACCATGATAAAACAATTTGAACCCGCCTCCGATACACCCAGCCTTGCTCCCTTTCCATCTGGTCTCTTGCACACGCAATATACCAACCTTCCTTCGGTCCATCATATCAGCTAGCTCTCTCCCTACACCAGTCATACTGCCAGCATTCAAAGTTCCTACCCTCACTATCACAGTCCTAGTCTTTACCTGCCTTCGGACATGTCTTCTGCCTCTTCTCCTCTTCGGCCAACAGTAGCCCAACTTCTGCCAGCACCCTGTTGGCCAGCAGTACTGGTGGCGGTCGTTGTTAACCCGGGCCTCGACCGATCTGGTATGTATAGTATATGTATGTATAGGTGTACAGTTGTCTGCATGTATGATTTGGCAAAATTTTACGTTTGATGCCCTTCCTGACGTAACCCTCCCCATTTGTCTGGGCTTGGGCTGGCAGAAAGAAATGCACTGGCTTGTGCATCCCCAGTGGCTGTAATGTGTGTAATAAATATATAATGAAAAACCCTACTAATATACAGTGTGTGTATGTATATGTATATGTATGTATGTATCTATATATATATATATATATATATATATATATATATATATATATATATATATATATAGTATGTGTAATAAATATATAATTACAGTTTAGAAGAAGGCTTATAGAATGTGCCCTTCAGTAATTTTGTTTGAGAGAGAAAACACAGATTAGAACCTTTCTGATTTACACATCATATCTATCTGCTTAGTGCACACTGCAGTGTTTAGGATATTAACCCACTTTTTCATCTTACCTTTAAACATCCATTGCAAGACCAGCAGTTACTGGAGAGCCCACATTCTGCCTCTCAGTAGTCATCTTGGGATTAGGGATTCTGTTTTCTCCTGGTGAGAGAAGGAGTGCAGTTACATTATTTCCTGGAGACTGCTGATCACCAGAAAGCTTAATAACTGCTTTATATGTGATAGCTTGGAATTTGTGCTTATATTCTGATCTTGGTGAGAGTAGGAGCAGAGTGCATTGATTCCTGACTCTTTCTGGTTGGAGAGTGAGTGTCTGTGCTTAATGCTCCTGATTGGTCTGCTTGCTATTCAAGGAATCTGCCAGGAAAAGGCTACAACAAGCCTACAAACCATTGCCTAATCTGGAACAAGACTGTGGCTCACCAAACAGGCTGTGGCTTGCTTCTTATCTTGGGATTGCTGCTAACGTTTTGCATCTGGTGAGAGAAGAAGCAAAGTAGCATTGTATCCCAGCAGAGTGAAGCTGTGATGAGACCAGCGTTAGTAGCAGGCAGTAACCATTCATACGACTCCCCTCTTTTCATCTTTTTCTTCACAAGCTGATTCTTTGATTTCAGTAAGCACTGCTTGATTTGTTTCTAACTTTAGAATATCTGCATAAATACTTCATCCTTAAATTTTCAGGGTCTACGCATTAGTTTCCCCTAAAGTATTAGGCAGTGCTCTGTAGAGACTGACACCTTCAGTGACATTTTTCATGTAAAAGCACGATTAAATTTTTCCAGTACTTAGTTGCACACAGGACAGGTAGTTTGCAGTGACAAGCACTATCACCCTATTTGCAAACTGGAAACGCCTGACATTGATATTTTCCCTCCAGCTGTCTAATCAGTAAAAAAAGGGTCTGTTGCCATGGATATGAACTTTCCCACTGTCTCTGTTACCAGCTTGGTAGATATGGGCATCTTGAGGCAATGTAGAAATTACCTCATGTTTACTGACGACCAGTTAATTCTCAAACAAACTGAAATGGTATGCGAGATATGTATTTACACAATGTCACTGGAGGCAAAGCTGTCATATAAAAGTACTCCTAATGTCAATAAGGTTGTCACTAGTACACATGCTGCACCCATCACATACAGTTCAAAGCAGACATATGCTGAGGCACTTAAATGTAACCTTCCTAAACCACAAAGACCTCCTAGATGAAGTACACATAACAAATACCCTCAGCAGCCCCAAATGCACTCTTTCAAAACAACACCCACATCAACACGTAGAGCTACATCTCATGGAGCCTCTACCTCTAAGCCCATAAGGCAAGCCACCACACAGTCCAACAGTCTAGTCATTGGAGACTCCATTGTGAGACACACTGATGTCCCTTTCACCAGGCTGAATAAGGAGAAAGTTATGTTGGTTAACAGGGCCTAGGATCTGCCACATTACGCATGCACCCAGGTCATAGGAACAAGTACCAATTTGACTCAATCATAGTCCATGTGGGAGTAAATGATCTGAGATGTACCTCCACAGATTATATGGAGAGACATCATGGAGCTCTTGGAATATTTGTATCAGGCTGGTATGAGCCTAACATTGAGCAGCATTTTAGCTTCTCCATGGATGATGCCACAATATGAACAAAAGACAATTAACTTTAATAATTGGCTTAGTTTCTGGTGTCATTCTAAGGGGGTGCAATATTTGTTGGCATGGAAGGAGATGGTCACAGACCACACTACTTTGCCAGGGATGGTCTGCACCACTCCCTTATAGGCTTTCGAATATTAGCTAAAACATTGTCTTCCCCCATAGTGCCTTTTTTAGGCAGTGCTAAAGTGAAAGTACTTCTGACATAGCAAATGAAAACCAAGACAATCTAAAGATGTTACTGCTCAGTGCTGGGAATCTAAACAAAACATGCTGCACTCCTTAGAAGCTATCTTCACCCTAGAGAATGTTCACATCTTTGTGATCACAGGGACCTGGTTTAAAGCCATGGAGAGCACACCAACAGTGCAAGGTTATAATGCTTTCCACACACTTAGACCAGCTACTTCACAGGCAGGGACTAAGGGTGGAGGTGTCTCTATTTACGTCAGAAATAAATATACTTCAAGGCTAGTCAAACAGGACAATGCACTTGAGCTTCTCCATGTTCAAATCACCACAGGCAAAATCCAATACCACTTTCTTGAAAACTATAGGCCCCCCTCTATCACCCAGGAAACCCATACCATGTGTTTAAAAACGTATAGAAACACAAACCAACCATCCAACCCAATACCATATTCATGGGTAACTTCAAATACCCCACTATTAGCTGGGAATTCTATAGTACATCAAAGGTACAGGCACAGAGATTGCTGGATTTTGTAAACACAAACTCCCTGAACCAGATAGATAGCACACCAACCGGGGGTTTAGCCGTACTGGATCTGGTCCTCACTGATATGGGAGAGTGCTGCACATGCCCTTTGTAATGGCTTCCCTAGTAAGGTCAGACCACAAAATGGTCTCCTTTTGAAGTAAAAATAATACATGGAACCTCAGCTAAATCTGCAGTATTCAGGAACTACTCTAAGGCTAACCTCCTGCTATTAATTGATAACCTGTTAAAACTTCAAGGCCCCCATAAGCCCTGAGAACACTGCTGCATATGCAGAACTGTTCACAGAAACCCTGTACAAGCATGTTAATAGCTGCATAGAGGCAACTGTATCCACCAGGAAGAAGTACAGAACTCAAAAAAACAAGCCACCCTGGTGGGATCACAACATCAATAGTTTGTATAACAGAAGGACGAAAGTCATGGCAAAAGTTAGGAGTTGCAGCACCCAGCAGGATAAAAGCACTCTTATCACAGTAAACAAACAATTCAGAGGACATGTAAAGTCTACCAAAGACAAATTTGAGGTATGTTTGGCCTCCCAGGCCAAGGACAACCACAAAGCATTCTTTAGGTATATCTGCATCCTCAAAGGCAGTGCACAATTGTGTGAAGAGCTCATTGTAAATGAAGCCAGCTATAACATGCCAGAAGATCTAGCAAACCTCTTGGCTGATAAACCCGGTTCCAACTTTCCCCTGTCTTCCCCCCCTTCGACCTTCCCTCAGGAAATACCATCAAATATAACTCCCCATACTATCACTAGGGAACAGTTCCTTAATGTTGTGTCTAAGACCAAGAACAAAGCATCAGTGGACCCAAACAATATCCCAGGATGCGTTCTAAATAGCTTGAAACATGACCTGTCAGGGTCTCTGGAATTACTATTTAACTGTAGCCGCCAAACAGACTCATGAATGGAGAACAGCAACAATCATCCCTCTGCACAAAGCTGGGCCATCTACAGACCCTGGAAATTACAGACCCATAAGTCTCACTAGTCTTATACGTAAAGCCATGGAAAGAAATATCATGAAAATGATCAGTAGAGATGGAGTAAACCTCCAGACACTGGATCCAACCCAGTTTGGTTTTGTCAAGGACAGATCATGCCTACTCAACCTGGTGGACTTCTTTGAGAAAGTAACCAAACCAATGGATGAGGGAAAAGTGTTGACACAGTACTCCACTCGGAGGTTGTTGACAAACTCAGGAGGTTAGGTAGAAACTCATATGACACCCAGTGGATAGGCAACTGGCACACAGACAGGACCCAGGAAGTTAGAACTGGAGTCCACCTCTACAAAGAGGCTAGTCACAAGTGGAGCCCCTCAGAGATTAGTCCTTGGACTGCCCCTTTTTGGCATTTTCTTCTCTGAAATCAAGGGCAATGTCAATGGTCTTTAACTGACGAAATTTGCAGACGATTGCAAATTAGGAGCTGTCACTGAATCCCACATGGATACAAATGTTCTCCAGGAGGGGCTGACACAGACAAACAAACTGGTGTCAGAGCCATGGACTAAAACTAAATGCTAAGAAATGCATAATAGTATCCTTTGGGAGACCCAGTAGTCAGAGACTTAGGGACACACATAGTAATCTAGCCTTTGACCATCACGTGTCTACAGTGGTGAGGAAATCATTTTATGTTGCACAGGTTGTTATAAACAAAGGTATGGCATCTAAGTCCAAGGACATCATTGTTCCACTGTATTTGGCATTCCGCAGACCTATCATTGAATACAGTGCCCCCTTTGGTATGTACCTAACCAGGCATATCCAACAAATGGAATGTCCACAGAGGTTCCTCACTAAAAGAATACAGGGTGTAAGTAAAATGTCCTGTGCAGACCGCCTCAAGGCCCTATCCCTGTATTCTGTCTCCTACTTGCTTTGAGGGGAGATGTATGCCTGACATACAGGGCATTGTCAGACTCCACTTTGATGAACCTCCTGCATATCCGCAAAACAGCACCAGAATTATCTGTTCTAAAGACTTAAACCTTGCCTGTGATATAAATAGGACCTGCTGGAGAGACAAGTATGTGTCCCAGAGACTGTCCTGTCTATGGAACAGGCTCTCTGTCCATGTGAAGCAGAGTTCCTCCCTAACCCAGTTCATGTGCAACTTGGACAACTGGATGGGGAACAGGAAATGCATTCCTGGTTTGGCACCAATGTCTTTAATGGACACAGGGAACTTGTAAATGGTTTATCTTCCAGGACCCTGCTTGTAAATGTTTCATCTTCCAAACCCCTGCGTACACTTATCAGGGGTATCAGAACTTAGAGATTTTGGATGCATGGCTAATCTTAAAAAGGCTCTTGTGGTCATTAGTCTAGTAAACGCCTATGAACCTATAAACATATCATTAGATTCACAGTTCCACAGTATCATTACTGTTCATACTCATAGATGATGTAGGCATCCAAGAAAAAATGTGGTGCTTGGAGCTACAGAGAAAGTGGGGCTGTTACCTGGGGTGGGGGGGGGAACTTCTCAACCTGTTAGCACAAGAAATACAGACAAAGCCTAAAATAATGGGGGACAAAGGCCTAAAAATAGGGACTTATTTTAAATATTGCTCTTAAATCAAAAAGTTTCTTGAATAACAGGTTTTGTGTTAACTTGTGTTTTTCTGAAGGACATGAAGTTTGAAACTCACATGTATGTCATTATTAGTGACAGCAATCCTCAGTGATTTGCCAGAAAACCACAACTTTTTTTGTAATGAACATACCAAACATGAGGCAAAAATCTGGACATTGTGCGGAAATCTGAACAATTGAGAGGTTTAATAAATTTTGAGAATCACAGTTATGGCTTTCAGAATACAGAACTACAAGTGCAAATGAGAGAAGTCTGAAGTCGTGGTACTTAAGGTACAACAACCTCAGATTTACTATGTATAAATAGCAGTTGTGTGGGAGGCATGGGGGATCCTTCCCTCTGCAGAAACGCTTGGAAGTTAACAGCATATTTTGGGTCTCAACCACAGTTTTCCCAGATACCTAGAAAATTTCTTCTTAATAATAATGAAAGAGGATTTCAAAAGATATTCTGCAGATTCCTGTATGAGACTGGAAACAAGAGTTGTTGGCAAGTTTTTGGAAGAATTAACTAACAGGTATTGCTTACTTTTCTGCTCTCATTAAATGTTGTTTGGGACTTTTGCTTTGTACTTTACATTTACTCACAGAGCTGCAGCTCTAATCAAAGTCTAATCCTTTTTGCATTGTGCTCACGAGTGTGTGTGTGTGTGTGTGTGTGTGTGTGTGTGTGTGTGTGCTTTAAAGGTTTCGGAATTCAGTATGAAATATGCGTGCTTCCATTTTATTTATCACGTACTGAGTGGAATGCATAGTAAGTAATACTTATTTAGTTTTGTTGTCATTTTATTTATCACGTACTGAGTGGAATGCATAGTAAGTAATACTTATTTAGTTTTGTTGTCATTTTATTTATCACGTACTGAGTGGAATGCATAGTAAGTAATACTTATTTAGTTTTGTTGTCATTTTATTTATCACGTACTGAGTGGAATGCATAGTAAGTAATACTTATTTAGTTTTGTTGTCATTTTATTTATCACGTACTGAGTGGAATGCATAGTAAGTAATACTTATTTAGTTTTGTTGTCATTTTATTTATCACGTACTGAGTGGAATGCATAGTAAGTAATACTTATTTAGTTTTGTTGTCATTTTATTTATCATGTACTGAGTGGAATGCATAGTAAGTAATACTTATTTAGTTTTGTTGTCATTTTATTTATCACGTACTGAGTGGAATGCATAGTAAGTAATACTTATTTAGTTTTGTTGTCATTTTATTTATCACGTACTGAGTGGAATGCATAGTAAGTAATACTTATTTAGTTTTGTTGTCATTTTATTTATCACGTACTGAGTGGAATGCATAGTAAGTAATACTTATTTAGTTTTGTTGTCATTTTATTTATCACGTACTGAGTGCAATGCATAGTAAGTAATACTTATTTAGTTTTGTTGTCATTTTATTTATCTCGTACTGAGTGCAATGCATAGTAAGTAATACTTATTTAGTTTTGTTGTCATTTTATTTATCTCGTACTGAGTGGAATGCATAGTAAGTAATACTTATTTAGTTTTGTTGTCATTTTATTTATCACGTACTGAGTGCAATGCATAGTAAGTAATACTTATTTAGTTTTGTTGTCATTTTATTTATCACGTACTGAGTGGAATGCATAGTAAGTAATACTTATTTAGTTTTGTTGTCATTTTATTTATCACGTACTGAGTGCAATGCATAGTAAGTAATACTTATTTAGTTTTGTTGTCATTTTATTTATCACGTACTGAGTGCAATGCATAGTAAGTAATACTTATTTAGTTTTGTTGTCATTTTATTTATCTCGTACTGAGTGGAATGCATAGTAAGTAATACTTATTTAGTTTTGTTGTCATTTTATTTATCACGTACTGAGTGGAATGCATAGTAAGTAATACTTATTTAGTTTTGTTGTCATTTTATTTATCTCGTACTGAGTGGAATGCATAGTAAGTAATACTTATTTAGTTTTGTTGTCATTTTATTTATCTCGTACTGAGTGGAATGCATAGTAAGTAATACTTATTTAGTTTTGTTGTCATTTTATTTATCTCGTACTGAGTGGAATGCATAGTAAGTAATACTTATTTAGTTTTGTTGTCATTTTATTTATCACGTACTGAGTGCAATGCATAGTAAGTAATACTTATTTAGTTTTGTTGTCATTTTATTTATCACGTACTGAGTGCAATGCATAGTAAGTAATACTTATTTAGTTTTGTTGTCATTTTATTTATCACGTACTGAGTGCAATGCATAGTAAGTAATACTTATTTAGTTTTGTTGTGAGCATTTGCTTATGCTTAGACTGTAAAAAAATGTTGCGCATGCATTAAGACTTTGCAGCGTTTTCAGTTGTAGTCGTTGTGAGTTCAGTTTGCCCTTGTTGCCGTAGAGTTCCTTATCATTGTGTCCTCGTAGCTATTGAAGATTTTACTTGTTTTATTTTATCAGCAGACTTCTTGGTTAACTCATTTAGTTGTTTTTTGGTGAACTGTTGGTGGGCATGTTCTTTTAGAGATTCCAGAGTACTTTTAAATACCTCCTCACTTCTTGTTCCAATTTTTCTGCATTCTGATCATGTCATATGGCTGGTTTTCTTTTCTTCTGTATATTGTGTAGTAGCACTGATGTTTTGATAATACAGTTACTGCAGTTTTCTTTGTGATCATTTCAAATCTGATGTCTATGTTGATGAATTCAGCTGTTTGTCTGTCCAGTCAGTTTCCAGGAATTTTGTCTGACATTACATAACAGTTGTAAAATGATCGCCCTGTAACTAAAAACTCAAATTATCATGTTGTTATATAAAAAGTCCAAGTCAAGAGCACAAATACAAACTGTAAACACTTCGAGGGGGGCTTCACAAACTAATTGAAAATACCACTTTGGGGGCGGACTTCACAAACTAAACAATACACCACTTCTGTCTAAAAATGAGTACAGTCAGAAAAGGGATGGGTGCAGTCAGGGAGGGTAACCAGGAAGCTGCATCTCAAAAAAGAAGAATTAGGAGAGAAGGACAGAAGGTTAAAATTTCACGGCTGCCTTAGACCATCATCCTCATTATTTGATGTGAGAACCATTAGTGGTTTCATTAAAAGCCAACAAATACCTGGTTCTGGAGAGTAGCCATTTCTGTTTCCATGATGGTTTCTCTTCAGCTGATCATGAACCAATTTTGTAACTGCCTGTACATAACCGTTTGAGACTGAAAGCTAAATATTTCTCCTGTGCAAGATCACTGGTTGTGTGAGAGCACTGTTCACTTCTGTGGCAGGTTTCCACTTCTTTTCACACTGTCATACAATTAATTGTGCAGTTAGAATGTACAAGTTTAGGGAGTGTCAGGGCATGCCCATCAAAATGGTGTAAAAGTTTCGTCCCTTTGTAAAAAAACAAAAAAAAAAAAACAATTCTTTATATATTCTTGGGTGGGTTTCAGGGAAAATTCCCTGTTTCTTTTGACTTGCCAGTTTTTCAGACCATGTGTAGATCTGTCATATCAGAAACTTCTGAGAGCTCCTGCACCTTCAGACGTCATTATTGCTGAGAGGGGAAGACTGCAGAAGCTTCTAGTTCATTTCTAATGCCTTTATGTTTGGGGCCACACTTCAAACTGCTCTTACCTGGAGGAATATTAGGCTAAGAATTCAAAGGTACTTTAAAACTTAAGGGAAAAGTCAGTTACAGACACTTTTTCAGGTGGGCTTAAGCTTGGAACAAGTGACCCAACCATTAATTGTATTCAGGCTAGGTTAATCTCCATGTCCGTCACACTACAGAAGCTGTATAAAGTACCAACCAAGGCAGTGTGCTGTAAAAAAAAATATTAACAAAAGCTTTCTGTTTCAAAGCTCCTCCACCAGAGAGAGTTTATTACTTTCCTGAAAGCAAGAAAAGGCTTATTCTGTACAACAGAAATGAATAAAACGAGTTTGTTCTTCTCTGTTGCCCACACGGAGAGTGCGATTTAAGACTCAGTCTGTTCTGTACTGGATGTAGTTCTTCCTAGTATGATATCTGGTGTGATGCCAATATTTAGATCTACTAGCACATCATCAATTGTAATTGGACTGATTATACAGGAAAGTTTGCATATTTAAATATTTGACTCTTCCACAGCTGGGTACTCTTGTGCTTAATTCCAGAACAACAGCAGGTGAGAGAGATTATTATGGTTGGTGGGTATAGTACAGCTTAGAACAACAGAGCACAAATGCTGCCTGGATATGTACAGTGGATATAAAAAGTGTACACAACCTTGTTAAAATGCCAGATTTTTGTGATATAAAAAAATGAGACCACAGTAAATCATTTCAAAACTTTTTCCACCTTTAATGTGACCTATAACCGGTACAATTCAATTGAAAAACAAACAAATATGTTAGGGGAAAAATATAACCGATAAAAACGTACAATAAGGTGGTTGCATAAGTGTGCAAACCCTTAAACTAATACTTTGTGGAAGCACCTTTTGATTTAATTACAGCATTCAGTCTTCTTGGATACACACCTGCCATCAATTAAACAGATTCTTTTTTTTTCAAAACAGGTTTATTGTTTTAACATATAAGAGAAATATCATAACAATTTTATACAAGTAATTAAAAATAGATATTATTATAATATTCAACAAAACAACTAAAATATTTACAAAGACATCCACTACAATCAGATCAATTAATTAAACTAAAATACCATGCTATTGAAATTAGAATTTTTTTAACAAATTTTGTAAATTATCCCATACAATATAATAAGATGTTTTTCTAGTTGTTCTTGACCTAATTGTGTTTATTTCCATATGGCACACTATATTCATAACATTTTTAAATTCATTGAACGAAGGAGGTGTATCTGAAATCCAATTTCTGGTTATTATTTTCCTAGCCACTGCATGAATAGACCATAACAAGGGAAGCCTAACCTTTTTAACACTTTGGGGTACAGGTGTGTTGAATAATATAAGAGATTTAGAAATAATGAAATTATCTGTAAAAAGACCCTGCAAAAATTCATTAATTGACTTCCAGTATTCTTTCAGTTTTATACAGTCATAAAACATATGAGCCCAGTCAGCATTAATTTCTACATTACATCTCTTACATAGATTATCTTTATTATTTATTTTATTCATCATCAAAGGTGTATAAAAAGATCTATGTAAAAATTTCCATGTATAAAGTCTCCAGACAATGGAAGACGTAGTTCTATAGGCAGATTACAATATATATTGTTTATCTTGTTGATTTGGTGGGTCCCCATTAATAGAAGTGAAATAATTCCAGTATGTATCTACACTGTAAAAAGTTTCTTGTCTGATAATTTTATGTATGTATGAAAGTTTACCTTTTTCAGAAACTTTATGTTGTAAATTTAATATCAAGTAATCAATCAGTGTTGGAATAGATTCTTTAACTGTTATAGACATTAGATCTATTCTATCAATGAGATGTTGTCTAAAGGTCTGAACCTCTAACCAGCAAGTTTCTCTTAGATCAAATTCTTGTTTTAAGAAATAAAAGATTTTTAACTTTATTATCAGATATCAACTGATACCAGTATTTTAGATCATTATCTATAGCTAAATGAGTTCCTTCAGAAGTAGATGACAAAAGCATACCCTGAGTATACATTATAGGGAATATAATAAAATTCCATTCCCTATACTTAGGGTGCATGAATATAAAGTTACGATAGCTAATAATAATATTTAATGGGTAACAAACCATATGTTTAGGTGTAATAGGTGAAGTACAAAATTCCTTTAGTAACCATAACATGGAGTTATTTACAATCATATTTTTATGTGTTAAGGAGATTTTCATGAAGTGCATACTAATTAGCTCCCAATAATCTTTCCATTTTGCGACATATGACTGATCTATTAATAAAGTAATAACTTTTACAATAGAAGAGATAGTATATAAATTAAAGTCTGGAAAAGAAATACCCCCTTGAGACCAGCTATTAGTATGTTTCTTTAATGCAATCCTGGGTCTATTAGGTGCCCATAGGAAATTTAACATTAGTGTATTCAGTTTCTTGCTAATTATTTTTGTAGGTGGAAGTATTATTGATTGTATTAAGTATAAAATCTTGTGAAATATTATCATTTTAATAATTGTAAGTCTCTCCTCCATAGTAAAAAACATATTATTCCAGGTATTAAAAAGATTTTGTATATTAAGAAAACGGGTATTATAATTATTATATATAATAGATTTAATATCTTTAGATAGTATTATACCTAAATAAGTTATCTGACCTGAATTGGGTACATATTTAGTAAAATCACTAATGTGAATATTTTTTTGTGTATATATAGGTAGTATTTTAGTTTTTTCTTCATTGAATATTAAACCAGAAATACTTTTAAAATTCATCATTTTATCAAATAGAGACTGCATAGAAGAATTAGATCCTGCTGATGTAATTAGAACATCATCTGCAAAAAGTTGAATTTTGGATGTTGTATTTTCATCTATTTCAAAACCCTCTATGTCAGTACTGTTTCTGATCAAATTAGCCCAAGGCTCCATTACTAAAGTGAATAATAGTGGAGAAAGTGGACATCCTTGTTTTGTACCTTTAAAAATGGGTATTTTTTGTGAAACATATGTTCCTACCTTAATATAAGCCAATGTTCCTTTGTATAAGTGCTCAATTAGATTTACAAATGCATCTGAGAAGTTTGTGCACTTCAGTAAGGTAAACAGATAGTCCCAACTTACTGAATCAAATGCTGAACTTGTATCAAGACTAATAAGTGTTAAATCTTTCTTTTTCCTATTTGCAAAATCAATTAATGTTAAAGTTCTTCTTATATAATCAAAAGTATTTCTATTTACAATGAAGCCTGTCTGATCTATATCTATAATGCCGGGGATGATTGTCTTCAATCTATCAGCAAAAATACTCATAAACATTTTATAATCAACATTAAGTAATGAGATGGGCTGATATGAAGTACATCTAGTTGGATCTTTATTAGGTTTTAAAATTGGCGAAATAAATGTATATTGCCAAGATGGGGGGGGTTATTAACTCAGTTTGGGCCAAAATAAAAACCTTATGTATTAATGAATATGTACTTTTAGAAAGGATTTTATATATCTCTGGTATAATACCATCATTACCCGGTGCTGTGTTTGATTTAAGCTTATTTATTTGTGTAATAACCTCTGTATATGAAATACTTTTGTCCAATAGTTTAATCTGTTGTTTATTAAGCTTTTTATTCATGTTTGTGGTTATAAACTCCTTTATTTTATCTTTAGGTTCCATGTTAATGTTATTATGGCTAATTTTGTGAAAGTGATTTCTAAATTCATCTAGTATTTCTGGTATACTAGAAACATTCTTCTTTTTCCTTAGAGAAAAGATTTCTTTGATATGGTTTTGTTTATTCAACCTTTTTGTTTTATTTTTAAGTCTATGTAAGTATTTGGGGCTTATTGAATAAGACAAAAACTTGTATTTCTCTAAAGTTATTTTAACTTTATGAGTTAAAATTTCTTTGTATTTCTCATTTAGTTGGTTTATTTCTTCAATAACTTTCTTGTCCATAATATTTTCTTTATTATTATGTTTATAAGAGTCTAATTTACTTTGAATATCTAACAATTCCTTATTCCAAGATTTCCTTTTATTATTATACCATCTGATACTTTGTCCATATAGATATGATTTTAAGGCATCCCAAACATAGACAATAGAGACTTCAGGAGTATTATTTATGTCTAAAAAATGTTTTACTTCTGAAAGTATATATTCTTTATAGTCTTTTAGTTGAGTTAAGTATGCTGGTATCCTTTTGATCCGAACATTATGAGTATTTTTTATCATGAATTCAAAAACAATTGAATTATGATCAGATATAGGACATGAAATGATTTTGGAATTAATTAAATCTGTTACCATCTGGTTAGAAATAAAGACCCTATCTATTTTTGAATAAGTTTTGTATCTGTTAGAAAAAAAGTGTATGGTAATGATTTTGAATCTATCTGATTATTAATATCATTCAAATGATAAGAATTAGCAAAATCATTTAAATGTTTTGCATTAGATGTAATTCTTCTTTTTCCTATAGTGGTAGTATCACTTTCATGTAGTATACAATTAAAGTCACCAGCTAAAATAATATCTCCTATAGAGAATGATATGATCTTATCAAGATGATGTTTCACTGTATTAATACCAATTCCAGGTATCCAATATACATTAATTAAAGTGTAAGTCTTCCCATTAATTTGTATTGTAACCATACAAAACATTCCTTTGTCATCCTGATAAGACTTAATGGTTTATTCCATAAAATAGCCACTCCTCTTTTTTTCTGAGTGTGCTCTGAACTAACCAATACTGTATATTTGTTTGTGGCTAGTTTATCAATATCTTTTTTCAAGACATGGGTTTCTTGCAGGAAGACTAAGTTGGCCTTATGTAAATTAATGTATCTTATTAGACTTGCCCTTTTACATGGATTATTCAATCCATTAATGTTTAAAGAAATTCCTTTTAAAGATGTCATTTGGCATTTTTAAAACTTAAGAATCTTATGATCAAAATAACAAATAACAACATAAGTAATGTTACATCTCCTCCTTTAGGTGTACCTTTAAATATAGCTGTATTTATTGAATCTCTTATGGGATTTTGTATAGGATTCAATTTTGTTTGTAGTGACAATGAGTGTACAAAATATATTGTGGATGTCAAAACTATATACATATAACAATGAACAAGTGAAAATAATGTAAGGATTAAACCTTGCATCCAGCCTGGAGTTATAAACTCCAACTTAGAGTAGTATTTACCACTCAAGTTAACCCCCTACCCTAAGCAGCAGTACCTCAGCTACCACCTTATCAATTTAATACTAGTTATATTTAACTGAGGTTAACAGTTTTCAATTCAATTATCTAGCAAGACAAGACTTACACATTTGGTAAAACAGCATCATATAAACTAAAATAAACTTTTTTTTTTAAAAACTGTTCATACTACTATATACATCTATGTAATATAAAACACTTGTATTCAAATAATCTTGATGTTAGAAATCAAGAGGAGAGAAAAATAAGTTCAAACATTCATTTAAATCAAAAACTTTGGCTAATATGATTCAGACATTACATATATTAAGATGCATCTATTTTCTGTCATGTAAATGCAGTCAACAGCTTCCAAAAAAAACCTTGAATTGCTTGTATATGAGCATTTTGCTTATACTCATTATTGTCAATAGAATAAAATATTGTATTTATAGAAATTGTTAGAAATCATACTGCATAGTTATGCAGATTCTCAGAAACACTTGCATTATTGTAAAAAAAAAAAAAAAGAAGCCATCACACACACACATATATACATATATATATATACACACACACACACACACACATATATATATATATATATATATATATATATATATATACACACACACACACACACACACACACACACACACACACACACACACACACACACACACACACACATATATATATATATATATATATATATATATATATATATGATCTCACTGAGTTGTGTCCTTGCTGAGCACTATCCTACTTGCTGTCCCTACAATAAATCTGTCTGCTTCATACAAAATAATGCACAGCAAACACATTTTAGTAACCAGATTTTACAACCATGCTATACTACTGCTTTAAAATATATCACATGACAATTTCTTCCAGAATAGAGTTATAAAATTATTTATGCTTGTCAATCAGATGAATTAAATGAGTTATAGTAATGTATATGTTTGGAACATAAGTTTTTAACACAGATTATTATGCTGCTGTTAAGTAGATTTGCAAGAACACTTGAATAAATGTTTCATTTTCTATGCCTTCTAAAATAAGACATTTACTTACTACAAGAAACTGCATCATTTAAACTCATTATAACTGACATATTTTATGAATTATAACATAGATATTTAAGTAATTATATAAAATAACTCACATTTAGATGTTAAAGAGTTCATTTTCCTTCACATAGTCGCATTTGCATCAGTTCTACTTCCTGGTAGAGTGTTCTTCCTGAATCTGTGATGTGTCAGTGTGATATCTAGGTCAAAGGTTAGACTGACTGCTTTCAGCTTCTCTGTGAGAATTCTGAGAGTTGAAGCTTTTGAAGTAGCTCATGGACACTGTGCATGAGACAGCCCACATCCCAGATTGTCTCCCTTAACATTTTGCCGGGAAACTTATTAAAAACTAGTGACAAACATTAATTTAGCAGTGTAAATGCATCTAAACATGACAAAACCTTCACAATGTATTTTACAGGTTATTACAGCCTCTATGTAAGTGAAATTAAGCCCAAAGTTATTAATAAGTAATAAAACTCAATATTTTTGTCCCAACTCAATTTTTATGCAAATCTTATTATTTACTGTGTCTATATGATCAAAAGCATTTCTATATATTAATAAAGAAAAGAAAAAGAGAGTAGAAAATAAAAGAGTGTAAGGCAGAAATAAAAAAAATGTAAGAGAAAGCTATAAGAAGTATATACAATGGAATATTACTTACTGTTTATATTAATAGAGTTAAAAATAAAACATTATTTACTATTATTTAGTTCTAATTATTATTAGTTAAAGCATGACAGATTATTTACAAACAAGCATAAGCAGTATAATCAAGAAAGTATAATTAGGAATAGCATTTGAAGAACATATAAACTTTTTACAAGGAATAAATATGTTATTATTCTATTAATCATATTTTCATTACTCTTCTCTTCCTGCCCTCCCAAGGAATAAATATGTTATTATTCTATTAATCATATTTTCATTACTCTTCTCTTCCTGCCCTCCCCCACCCTTTACCCACTACATAATCTAAATAGAATGTCATTGTTTAAACAAAGAAAAGAAGAAAAGGAGAAAAAAAAAAGAGAAAGAAAAAAAATGTATCAAATTACTGACCTTACTTCTCTTTTTCAGAAAGAGAAACAAAGTGAATCATAGCTTGTTATTAGTTCTTCAGATATTTTGACTGGTTATGAAACAAAACATTTCTTTGCACACAGAGAATAACTTTGATTAAATCTTTTTCAGAATATTTGTGGCTTTCTGGAAATGCAGGAACTATATTTAAAAAGATTAATAATGAAATAAAATGATGAGAGAGAAAAAAAACATAGAACAAATCATTTGTTTTTTAGTCTCTTCTTCTTCTCTGAAGTCTTCCACGAAGTTTCAGTTGCCAGTCTCTTTAATGAAGGACTAGCCCATTCCATTTCCTCTATTTTATCCAAAATCTTATTTTTTTTGATAAACAGTAAAGCAGAGTCTAAGTCATAAAAAATTTTAGGACCATCAGGAAGGAAGATTTTAAGCTTGGCAGGAAACAGAAGGTATGTTTTAAACTGTGCTTTTTTAAGCTCCCTTATTAGTGGCAGAAAAACTTTTCTTTTAGCTATTACCAAGGAAGAATAGTCATTGTCAAAACGCACAGTTGTCTCATTAATCTTAACAGGAGCTTTAGCCCAAGCAGATTTAAGAACCATCTCTTTATCAAAAGATGACAGAAATCTTACTATAACTGATCTAGGATAGTTTTTGTTAGAGTTAGTATTAGCTATAGATCTATGTGCTCTTTCGATACCAAAAGAGAATGCTTCTGGTAAGTCTAAAGTTTTAGGGAGCCATGTTGTTAAAAAAGAAGTAATATTGTTACCTTCAATATTTTCTGGCAGTCCAAAAATCCTAATGTTATTGCGCCTAGATCTATTTTTCCAGGTCATCAAGCTTTGTTTGTAAATGTGTATTTTGTTTCAGCAGAAACTCAATGTTGATTTCCTCTTCTTGGATTCTATTTTCCATGTCATTCACAGCTTCTTCTATGCCTGTCATCTGGATCTTCTGTTGTTGCAGGTCTATATGTAACAAGTCTGTTTGTTTTGTAGTTTTTTCTATGAAGGTATCTATTTTAGTATCCATTTTATCCATCTTAGCAGTAAGTTGCTGGATTATAGTTATCAGAGACTGAAGTTCTTTCTTGATGCTGGAGTCTTGAGAATTTGTCTTACTGGAACTCATTTCAGACTGATAAACTGACAGGAAAATTTCCAAAGTGATTTCTGACAGGAATATTGTTAAAATTTCCTTTCTTTTTTAGATATAGTTCAAGAACTATATAAAACAAACATATTTAGAAAGAAAATTACTTCAAAAATTAATTTTTTAAGTAATTAATTCCTGTCAGTGTAATGAAATTGGTGGAGCTGAAGAAATCTGCTGCTATCCTGTGTTCATCCTTGGCCACGCCCCCAATTAAACAGATTCTGATTAACCCCAAATAAAGTTCAGCTGACCTAGTAGGATTTTCCTGACATTTACCCATTTGGCTGCTACAGCAAAAGCCATGGTTCTCAGAGAGCTTATGAAGCATCAGTGATCTCATTGCTGAAGGGTATCAGTCAGGAGAAGGGAACAAAAACATGTTCACAGCATTGGATATACCATGGAACACAGTGAAGACAGTCATCAAAAAGTGGAGAAAATGTGGAACAACTGTGATGTTGCAAAGAACTGGATGTCCCTCCAAAATTCATGAAAAGATGAGATAAAAACTGGTCAGGGAGGCTGCCAAGAGACCTACAGCAACACTGAAGGAGCTGCAGGAATTTTTGACTGTGTACTACATGTGACAACAATCTTCCGTATTCTCCATATGTCTGGACTATGGGGTAGGGTTGCAAGACAGAAGCCTTTTCTTACACAGAAAAACATGCTGGCCTGGCTAAAATTTGCAAAACAATACATCAAGTCTCCCAAAAGCTTGTAGGAAAATGTGTTCTGGTCTGATGAGACCAAGGTTGTACTTTTTGGCCACAATTCCAAAAGGTACGTTTGGCGCAAAAATAACACTTTGCATCACCAAAAGAACACCATCCCCATGGTAAAGCATGGCAGTGGCAGTATCATGCTTTGGTGTTGCTTTTCTTCAGCTGGAACTGGAGCTTTAGTCAAGGTGGAGGGAATTATGAACCGTTCCAAATACCAGTCACTTTTGGCCCAAAGCCTTCAGGCATCTGCTAGAAAGATGAAGAGGAATTTCACCTTTCAACACGACAATGACCCCAAGCATACATTCAAATCAACAAAAGAATGGCTTCACCAGAAGAAAATTAAAGTCAGAGCCCAGACCCAAGTCCAATAGAAAATCTGTAGGGTGGCCTGAAGAGGGCTGTTCACAAGAGTTGCCCTCACAATCTGACAGATCTGGAGTGCTTTTGTAAGGAAGAATGGGCAAATATTGCCAAGTCAAGATGTGCCATGCTGATAGACTCCTACACAAGAAGACTGACACTTGTAATTAAATCAAAAGGTGCTTCAACAAAGTATTAGTTTAAGGGTGTGCACAGTTATGCAACCAGCTTATTGTACTTTTTTATTGCTTATATTTTCCCCCA
Source organism: Protopterus annectens (assembly GCF_019279795.1). Classification (NCBI taxonomy): domain Eukaryota; kingdom Metazoa; phylum Chordata; order Ceratodontiformes; family Protopteridae; genus Protopterus; species Protopterus annectens. The sequence goes on from NC_056745.1 coordinate 13,999,876, forward strand.
ACAGATTTGTTTGTTTTTCAATTGAATTCTACTGGTTATAGGTCACATTAGAGGTAGGAAAAGTTTTAAAATTATTTATTGTGGTCTCATTTTTTGTATCACAAAAACCTGGCATTTTAACAGGGGTGTGTGCACTTTTTATATCCACTGTATATATGTTTGTGCCTCTGTCTGTCTGGTCACAGTGCGGGAGGTTTGTACAACAAGTGTGTGTGTGTGTGTGTGTGTGTGTGTGTGTGTGTGTGTGTGTGTGTGTGTGTGTGTGTGTGTGTGTGTGTGTATATGCATGTGTGCAGTTCTTATGTCTAGTGCTGAAAGCAATCTGACGTACATGACTTTGGGCAGTGTAGTTTTGTTGAGGTCCTGCTAGGGTGTGCTCATTGGATTCATATAAATTTCAAGGTGATTGAATCTTGCAATTCTTTTCCCCTTGCCAGTATTCACCATCATGCTGTACTCCCCTTCTCTAGCAGGACTAGACCAGTGAAGTGCAGGAGTAAGTTATGGGTGGTAGTCCAGTTGTCTGGGGTCCCTTATGAAGCATGATAGTGGTCTCAAAATTTAATCTGCCGGAACAGTCAGTTCCAGAAGGGGGAGGCCCTGTATGATGAATCTGTTTCTCCTTCATGTTTTTATCTGCTGGTGAAAATTTAGGCTTATGGAATTTGTGGAACTGTTGGACTTGTGGAAGTACAAGACACCCAAGACAACTGGATTTCTAATTGCTTGGAAGGCAATACACAGGTCTCCCCTCAGATTCTATAACATACTGAGTAAAAGAACAGGACTTCCAGTCTTTCTTGATAACTCGGGTTATCAAAGTGCAGACAGCTCAGTTGGTAGAGCATTAGACATTTAATTTGAGGGTCCAGGGTTCATGTCCCTGTTCAGGTGTGTGCTTTATTTTTTTTAGGGAAGAGGGTTTTTCATAACAATTAATGTATTTACTTCAAAGATACAAGGTACAGGGTTTAATTCTGAGGTAGGAGGTTGGCATAGTGTTTAAGGTGTTCACCTTACAGAGACAAGGTGCAGGGTTTGATTCTCACATAGGGTAATTAGCTAGGCTTAAAATGACCCTCAAGGGCAGTTGGCCTAGTACTAATTTATAAAGCCGTTAAGCCTGTGATATCCTTAGTTATGTACCTCTAGAGTCTTTGTAATTATTTGATACATCTACTGAGGTATATCCTTAAGGGGGCATTGTACTAATAATTGTCCTAATCAGTGCTGAATATAAGGGGACAGTGCTCTGTCTAGATATTGGTAATGTTTTCTTGGTAATTAGCTGCACTTCCTAATCAATGCTCAGTATAGCGGGACAATATTTGCTTTAGATATAGGTGATAGTCTCTTGGTAATTAGCTGTACCAAGTCTCTTGCTAATTAGCTGGACCAAGTATCTCTTGGAATTAAACTGAAGTGGATTGTACTGGGCTGTATTTCTTGCATTTCATCCGACACTTCCTCTGTCCTAGTCTCGTGATGGTTACTGGGCAATGGGGAGTTGCCAATTTCATGTATTATTGTTGGAAAAATGTTGAAATTACTACGGGCAATGCTGCTTCTATTTGGTGAGTTAGATGTAAATATTGTCCTCAGTGGAGTTGTAGTAACTGGGGCAAAAGATGTGGCACCTATGTGTGTTTTGATGGGAAATAAGAAGGATGCTTATTGTTTGCACTGATGCATGGCCATTTGCTTATTTAAGAATATAAATGTGCTCACAGGTAATCTCATCAGAGTGTTCCTTTATCCCATTCTACTTAGCCCCACCTATTTACTTTCTTCCAGCTGTCCAAGCATCTCTCAAGCCCTGGCTTAGATTACCAGGGGTACCAGAAGTTGTCAGAGATTTGGGGTGCATGACTAAAGGCCTCAGTGGTCATTAGCCTAGTAATCATGTATGGATATTGCTTTGAAGCCAATGGCCACTCCTCAGTTAACTAAGGGGTTCTAATATGTTCTGCCAGATACCTGCTTGTTGTGCAGCTGAGGCAGTCCCTGAGTATTTGAACATCTTTATGATACCCTGTTGTTCAAGGCACCTACCAAGGGCATTACTTTTCATTCTCTTTGAAGCCTTGTTGGCTGAGACAAGTACAGATTTAGACAGGAAGGAGATTGGTAAGCAGACTTAAGAGTGGTTATTCTTGAAAAAACACAAACTTTTATTTTGACATAATACCTGTAGAGGCCATTACACATTTTGAGGAAATGTACTTGGGAAAACATTATGGTTTTCAATATACCCACAAAAATTGCACATATAATAACCAAAAATAATAGTGCATAGCAGTGTTTTGGTGAGTCAGGGGTACCTTCCAAGACGTCCCTGACATTTATTATGTGGTTTTCTGATAAGATAGATTCTAAGATTTACAAATGTAGCTTAGTACAGTATTTTCTCCTAACAGAACTTAAGTTAGAGCTTTTGTGATATGATTTGTTTGTGGGTGGGGTTAAGGCTAAACAAATGAGATTTTGAATGCCTGTTTATTTACAACTGAAACCGCATTCACTAAGAAATATGGCACCACTGTAGCAAATCCTTGGCAATTGATAGAAAACAGTTTTACTGAAAGCTGCATCAGTCGTGAAAGAACTTGATTGGCATGATTTTTGGAAATGGATTTGTTTTTTTCTGTAGAAGTAAGTCTGTCACCCCTGTGTAACAGAATTTACCCACTATTCCCCCAAACTTAAAATCTTCAAATCTTAGTTTAATACTCCTAGGGGTGAGAGCAGAATCCAACTGTATTTTATTTATTTTACATTTGTTGACCGGGCTAGTCTAACTGGATACATGTCCATTTTCAGTAGCGGCCCGGGGAGAAAAGCTCCACTACAGATAAAAGTGAACATCAGGTACAGTAAATCTTTAAGACAAGAATGCAAAATTTTAACATAGTAGCTTAGTAATCATATTGACATTTGTTTAAAAGAAATAGAGAAGTATTAATAAGGTAGAGACATGTTCCTACATTAGAGAGCTTGCTGATCAAGTTCAAACTCTGTAGTAGTCTCTAAGAAGACTAAGTTAGTACTGACTTTAGTTAGTTTACAGCTCCTAATCTCCAAGGTTAGTAAAGGCAGACATGGTGCAGCAGTGGTGAGATAAGTATACAGTGAATATGACCGAAGGAGATTATAAGTAAAGGCAGACATGGTGCAGCAGTGGTGAGATAAGTATACAGTGAATGTGACCGAAGGGGATTCTAAGTAAAGGCAGACATGGTGCAGCAGTGGTGAGATAAGCATACAGTGAATATGACCGAAGGGGATTCTAAGTAAAGGCAGACATGGTGCAGCAGTGGTGAGATAAGCATACAGTGAATGTGACCGAAGGGGATTCTAAGTAAAGGCAGACATGGTGCAGCAGTGGTGAGATAGGTATACAGTGAATGTGACCGAAGGAGATTATAAGTAAAGGCAGACATGGTGCAGCAGTGGTGAGATAAGTATACAGTGAATGTGACCGAAGGGGATTCTAAGTAAAGGCAGACATGGTGCAGCAGTGGTGAGATAAGCATACAGTGAATGTGACCGAAGGGGATTCTAAGTAAAGGCAGACATGGTGCAGCAGTGGTGAGATAAGTATACAGTGAATGTGACCGAAGGGGATTCTAAGTAAAGGCAGACATGGTGCAGCAGTGGTGAGATAAGCATACAGTGAATGTGACCGAAGGGGATTCTAAGTAAAGGCAGACATGGTGCAGCAGTGGTGAGATAAGCATACAGTGAATGTGACCGAAGGAGATTCTAAGTAAAGGCAGACATGGTGCAGCAGTGGTGAGATAAGTATACAGTGAATATGACCGAAGGGGATTCTAAGTAAAGGCAGACATGGTGCAGCAGTGGTGAGATAAGTATACAGTGAATGTGACCGAAGGAGATTATAAGTAAAGGCAGACATGGTGCAGCAGTGGTGAGATAAGCATACAGTGAATGTGACCGAAGGAGATTATAAGTAAAGGCAGACATGGTGCAGCAGTGGTGAGATAAGTATACAGTGAATGTGACCGAAGGAGATTATAAGTAAAGGCAGACATGGTGCAGCAGTGGTGAGATAAGCATACAGTGAATGTGACCGAAGGAGATTATAAGTAAAGGCAGACATGGTGCAGCAGTGGTGAGATAAGCATACAGTGAATGTGACCGAAGGGGATTCTAAGTAAAGGCAGACATGGTGCAGCAGTGGTGAGATAAGTATACAGTGAATGTGACCGAAGGGGATTATAAGTAAAGGCAGACATGGTGCAGCAGTGGTGAGATAAGTATACAGTGAATATGACCGAAGGGGATTCTAAGTAAAGGCAGACATGGTGCAGCAGTGGTGAGATAAGTATACAGTGAATGTGACCGAAGGGGATTATAAGTAAAGGCAGACATGGTGCAGCAGTGGTGAGATAAGTATACAGTGAATATGACCGAAGGGGATTCTAAGTAAAGGCAGACATGGTGCAGCAGTGGTGAGATAAGCATACAGTGAATGTGACCGAAGGGGATTCTAAGTAAAGGCAGACATGGTGCAGCAGTGGTGAGATAAGCATACAGTGAATGTGACCGAAGGGGATTATAAGTAAAGGCAGACATGGTGCAGCAGTGGTGAGATAAGCATACAGTGAATGTGACCGAAGGGGATTCTAAGTAAAGGCAGACATGGTGCAGCAGTGGTGAGATAAGCATACAGTGAATATGACCAAAGGAGATTATTAGTCTGGGTTGGTGCACGGGCATAGCCGCTGCTTTTTAAGGTATTCTTTAAGTTGCTTTTTGAAAAGTAGTGCAGAGGAAAGAGATGAGAGGTCACTGAGAAGCAAGTTCCAGGTTTTCCCCACAGTTCTGGAGAACAGCGAGTCCCCAGCCTTGTTGGATTTATGAATGGATGCTAGTATTTTATTTGCGGAGCATAAGGTTGTGAGATTTTTGTAGGGGGTGATAAGGCTAGTGAGTATTGGAGTATTACTAGGATGATGAAGGGTCTTGTGGGTGATAAGTTGGTGAAATAGAAGTTGATTATGGAGCTCTAGCCATCCAAGTTGTTTTAGATTGTGACAATGGTGGGTTCTAAAAGGGGAGCTTGTGGCAAATCTGGTAATATTATTATAGGAGTTTGCCAGTTTGTTGAGGTTGTTTTTAGATAGACTGGTATAAATGGGTGAGGCATAGAGAAGGGTAGAGATCAGATGGATGTGGGCAATAATAATTCTAACTATTGGAGTAAGGAAGAGTTTAATCCTGTAAAGGGAGCCTAGCTTTCTGTTAACTGATTTTATTGTAGTGTTAATGTGTGTGTCAAAGTTAAGGTTGGTGTCTATTGTTACTCCTAAGAGTTTGGTGGTTGGGTCGGGAGATATGACCGTGCCATTATTAGATACAACTGTGAAGTCTATTTGTGAGGATTTTAGTGTAGGACTGAAGAGCAATCATTTTGTTTTTTGGGGTACAGGAGAAGGCAGCGCTGTAAGAACCAGTTTTCAACTAAGTTAAATACTTTTTGGGTGAGGGACTGGAGTTCAGATAAGGAAGAAGCGGAGCATATTTAATGTTGAATCATCTGCATATTGTATGCAGGTAGCTTGAGGAATATGTATATTTAGGTCATTAATAAAAATTGAGAATAGGAAAGGGCCCAAAATAGAGCCTTGAGGGATGCCAAGGGTAACAGGAAGGTGTTTGGATAGATTATTATCCCAGAGCACAGCCTGTTCTCTGTTTCCTAAGTAGGATATGAACCATTGTAATGCCTGTGTATCAAGTGAGAGGGATTTAATTATATCCATAAGTAACTAATGGTTAAGCATATTGAAGGCTTTTGAGAGATCAATAAAGAGTGCAGAGGATAGAGTGTTGTTATTTCGATTTTTGTTGATGCAGTCAGAAAAGGATAAGAGGGCAGTGGTGGTGCTGTGGAATGGCCTAAAACCATGCTGACAGTTAGCTAGTAAGTTATTTTGGAGAAGATGGTCGAGTTGTTGTCGGTGGATGCATTTTTCCATGATTTTTGTCAAAGGAGAGAGTAAGGCTATTGGGCAAAAGTTTGAGAGTTCAGTAGAGTTACTACCCTTGTGCAGAGGGATGATATGGGAGATTTTCCAGATAGATAGGATAGTTCATTCAGTAATTGTTCTATTTATTAGGATGGAAATGGGATAGGCTATGACTTTTGCTGCTTTTGCAGATATTCAGCTGGTAGAAAGTCAGCTGAGGTAGCAAATTTGTCTTAAGGAAAAAACATTGCAGCTGCACAGATACCTTCAGTCAGTTAGCTATCACATCACTAACTGGCTTTCCCCTCTCTCCTGTAACACCGTCTGTAGAACAAGGGAGGTACCTAATGACAAGTATATTTGTTAACTGTAAAGAGTTGGAGCAGGAATGTTCAGAGATTAGCTACTAAGTGTGGGGTCTGCAGGTCAGCAGCACAGACCCTCTCCCCTGCTGAATAGAATATTACATGCACTGTAGTTTTCCTCCCTTAGTCTTTCATACATGATTATTAGATTTATTGGATATCCACCGCCATTATAAGTAATGTTAATGAAATAGAAATGGATTTGGGGTCATCTCTGTATATGGGAACTGATAAGGAAATTCACTGTGCCATTCATAAATGACTGTACTTAAGTTGATGTTTTTTAATGTATGCCATTTTAATGTTATTAATATTTAGTGTATTAAAACAAATAGATAATTCTGAGCAGCCAGACGTCTGTCATCAGAAGGTGCTGCAAGTCATAGGAGCAGTAATCAGCTTACTCGAAAGCGGTGAACTTTAACTTCATAGGATGTTACTTTGGGATCAAGATGACCAAAAAGACTGGATATTTAGGGTAAGCATCCATGCATAAAAAAGCTGTAACACTTTAAATTAGATGGCCACATAAAGTATGCATGAAATATGTAATTTCCTCATCTTTTAACATCAATACGTCATTTGCAAATAATTTACATAAACCTAACACTGTTGCCTTAAAGCTTGCATAAGAGAGTGCTCCATATGGGTGTGATATGCATTCTCATATTTTGGTAAGTAAGGAAGGTATACAATGAATTGAATTGAGTTATAGTCTATATATTTCATGAAGTCATACAGACAAGTGGAGTGCAAATGGGGTCAACTAGTCATTGTTGGAAATGAAATGTCCTTGTATTGTTAGTCACAATTTAAAATGTATGTAACTCTGCCTGCATTTGTTCATAGTTATGTACTAGGCTAGCTGCTGTAAGGGCCATTTTAAGCCTAGCCAATTTCCATTCCAACGGTGAGAATCAAATCAAATTGAATTTGAAGTGAATACCTTAACCATTATACCAACCTCCTACCCCCAAGTTTTGCTGTGTGTGTTTGGAACTGGTATGATTATATTTGAAATTTTGAAGTTAAGAATACAAAGAAAATTTGCCTTACCTCTTCATCCCTACCAGAAATATCAGTAAGCAAAGGATGCCTCCTTTCCCAACTTAGAATATGGTCTTTCACTCATTGCAACTGTCTCCCAAAAACCTGGACAACTTACAAGCCATCACCAACAGAACTTCTCATTTTATCTCAAACTTCCCGCCTCAAGAGTCTCACCCGCTTCAAAGCCAAGTGGTTTCCAGGGAAAAACAGAAAGCTGATGTACTGCTTAGAGCTCAACTTTTTTAAAATACTGCACCTTCAAATATACTCCCTTCTAGCTTCCAAAGTACTAGAATATATATATTCTCATAACAACCTCTAACGTTGCTCTCAGACAAGTCCTGCACTCCTTGGTACCACAGACAAATGTACCAGGCATTGCTTTCCCACCTTAGCTCCAACCCTTTGGCAATCTCTTCCCATCCATCTGAAGGAACTTGCTGTTACCCCAATTTTAGACCTTAATTTAAAAACTACCATCTCAAGGAAGCCTAATGCTCATGCCTGCGTAGAGGTTGCGTGATCCTAGGTAACTCTCCACTATTTCTTATTTCTGTCTTGGAACTCCCTTCCTTTATTTTCAGCCTCCATTTCATGTGCCATGCATTATTACATTAGGATACACACTAACGGAAAAACAGTTTTATCAATTTTGCAAGTGCTGTTTAAGCTGTAACCTGTATTGGGGAGAATACGCCTGCATTCTTGCTTTTTAACAGCCACGTATTAAGTTTAACCACATAGCTTTTGATTTTATGATCTTTTGATTGCATTGTTGTCATCTTTTCCCCACTTGAGCTGAACTTTGTGTCTGTTCTTATGATGTCCTTCAAGGATGCATCTGCAGTCCTCACAAATGGGTTGTCCTGTCGTCAGGCAGCCCTTCGGTCGGCCGGATTCCAAAGTCTGGGTCTGGCTTCGGCTGGTGTCGCACTTCACCCGACGTCATAGCTGCAGTTCTTCGGGTATAAAGGCATCAGCCGACGCCATTTTCCCCAGTCTTTCTTGCCGCGTGGCGCCCGAAGCAGAAGCTGTTCGCAAGTGCCGGTCGGTCAGATCCAGAGATTTCTACTACCGAATACTACTTCGAAGACTTCTAAAAAGCTAAGTACCCCATTGGGGACTCTTTCTTGCCTCAGCCGATGTCAGAAAAAGTGAATAACTGTTTAACTTGTGGGAAACAAATACCTCATAAAGATTTCCACTCTTACTGCTTACCTTGTTTAGGCCCAGACCACGATGTAGCAGCTCGTCTATCCTGCGCTTCTTTTAACCGACGGACGCTTAGATGTCGGTCGGAGTTTGCTGAGCAGTTTTTCGGCTCTGATTTTGTGTATATTATGCCGTCGGATCCTCCGACTTCACGAATTACCAAAAAACGCAAAGAAAAGTACCGACACTCGCGGTCCGCAGTTTCGGCCGAAACCGCGGTTAAGCAAACCGCGAGTGTCTCGGTTTCGGCCGAAACCGAGCAAGCGGTCCTTACTTCAGCCGAATCCATGCCTTCTACCAAGGCCTCTTCTAACCTGGTAGAATCGGCCTCTGAAATTCAACCTGCTGTTGTGGTTTCACAGGATTTATCGGACACTATCCCCTTGGATGTTTCAACCCCTGCACGTGGTGCTGCTAGGCCTCCTGCAGCCATGTCCATTAAGGCCTTTGCAGGGCTAAAGCAGCCAAAACTACTAAATCTGTGCCTGTTAAGCCCCCTTCTCACAGGCTCCAGTTCCCAAATGCTTTCTTTGGCAGAGGATCTCATCTCTTTAATAAGGGGATCCCAACCTCATCCAGACAGGGCCTCTCAACCTCCTCCAGAAAAATGACCTAGAGCAGAGCCCCCTGAGCCAGTGTCCACGGATGATTCCTCTGACGATTCAGAAATTACAGACCATCCAGAGGCTCCTTTCTCTCCCTACGAAGACTCTGATGCTGAAGAGTCGATTCCTTCTGCCTCTCCACCTGAGGAATTTTCCTTTGGGGAAACCTTACATGCCATGAGGGAGCAATTTCAGTGGCAGGGTCAAGATTTCTCAGACTCCAGGAAAAGGCTTAGGACTTTTTTGCATTTACCACAACATAGGCCTTTAGCTATACCTCCGGTTCTTTCTGTTGTAGATGATGCATTTAATGATGCTTGTACTGCTCCTGATTCTTTACCTCCAGCCCCTGCTAAGCCCGATAGGTTCTACAGGGTCCCGGACACACATTACCATTTATACAAGGCTCCTTTTGCAGATCCCGAGACTATCTCCCAGGGGCCTAAGGCAGTAGCTTCTACCTCTGTTAAAAATCCCCTCCCCTCTGAAAGGGAATCCAGGTCCTTAGAGAGATGGGGTAAAAAGGTATACACCTCTGCTACTCTGTCAGCTAGGGCCTTGAACTGTCAGTTTCATATGATCCAATATCAGGAGTTTATGCTTGATCAGTTAACTAAGAAACTGTCCTCTGATGATTCTTTAGATAAGAAATATGTTCTGGAAATGGTGCATAACATTCAGCAGGTTAGTAACCATTCCTTAAAATGCGGCTATGATGCACTGGAGGCTTCCTTTAGATCAGCCATGACTGGCACAGTTATCAGAAGGCATGCATGGTTGAAAGAACAGGCCTTGCCGGATCATGTCAAATCAAAACTATTAGATGCTCCCATGGATAAGGTCAATTTATTTGGTTCTCCTGCTCAGCAGGTACTGAAGAAAATGGAAGAGAAGGCAAAATCTGTACAAACAGTGAAAGATTTCTTACAGGTCCAACCTCCTAGGTTTAGCAGGAACTGGCCCTCCAAAAATTGGTCCTTTCCAGACTCCTCTAAGGCACAGAGAGGCAGGAATAGGCGTTCAAGAGGCAGAAATCAATCCAGGGGTGCCTACCGGGGACGACAGTGGCAGGGCAACAACCAGCGAGGCACAGACGCAGTTGCTACCACTGCTACAGGACAATCACAGTGACTTGGCTCTGGCACCGCCTACCAGGGAACAGATAGCAGCACCCTTAGGCGGGAAGCTAGCCTTATTTTCAAAAAACTGGCACTACATCACAAGGGACAAGTGGATTTTGCAAACTATAGACCAAGGTTACAGGTTTCATTTCCATACTCTACCAGGAAAAAGAGGAATGCCAAACCTACCACCAAATCAAAAGACAGAAGCTCTAAAACAAATTGCTCAATTAGTAAAAATGAGAGCTGTGGAAAAGGTACCATCTATGGAACAAGGAAAGGGATTTTACTCCAGACTCTTCCTGGTACCAAGAAAAGAGAAAAAATGGAGGCCTATTCTCGACCTGTCCGCTTTGAACACATTCCTCATTGTTCCAAAATTCAAAATGCTGACCCTACAGCAGCTTCTTCCCATGCTGGGCAAGGAGTCTTGGCTGGTAACTCTAGATCTCAAGGAGGCATACCTGCACGTCCCCATACGACCAAATTGCAGAAGATACCTCAGATTTCTTGCAGGATCAGAGCATTATCAATTCTCAGCATTGCCCTTTGGCTTATCTACTGCGCCCAGAGTGTTCACGAAATGCCTGGCATCAGTAATCGCTCATTGCAGACTTCAGGGAATCCAAATTTATCCATACCTGGACGACTGCCTGATACAAGCGGACAACAAAAACAAGCTAACAGAAGACTTACAAAGAGTCATTTACTTGCTACAAGCCATGGGATATACAGTCAATATGAAAAAGTCAAGGCTGCTACCATCCCAAAGAATAACCTTTCTAGGTGCAGAGCTGGACACATCAAAACAGATGGCATTCCTAACTGTAGAAAAACAAGAACAACTTCCTCTCTACTTCTTGGCATTAACAAAGCAGAACCATCTAACAGCAAGAAAAGTACTGCAAGCCCTGGGCTTCATGGCATCCTGCATAATTCTGGTCCCTCATGCCAGACTGCACATGAGAAAGCTACAGTGGTACCTGAAGAATTTATGGTCTCAACACAGACACAGCCTGGAAACCAAAATTCCACTGATACCATGCCTGAAGCAAGAGTTCCTATGGTGGGCTCAGGCCTGTCAATCAAACACAGGTTTGCCCTTCTGCAGCATTCAACCAAGCCAAACCATCACAACGGACGCTTCAGACCTCGGTTGGGGGGCCCACATGCTCGACAAGTGCATACAAGGCCTATGGACTCAAGATCAGCTGCACCTGCACATAAATCTAAAGGAAATGCTGGCAGTAAAACTGGCAATTCAGACATTCAGACCATTCCTCCAAGAAGGACAGTTGATGATAAGGACAGACAACACCACAGTGATGTGGTACATCAACAAACAGGGAGGCACACATTCATACCCTCTATGCCGGATGGCACTGGACCTATGGAATGTGGCTCTGAGTTACAACATTCAGTTACAAGCAATTTTTGTACCGGGAAAAGAAAACATTCTAGCAGACATATTAAGCAGAACTACCACGGATGCCCACGAATGGATGCTACACCCGGACATATTCAAAGCCATCACGAGAAAATGGGGACTACCACAAATAGACTTATTTGCATCCCCACTCAATCACCAGCTCAAGAAATTTTGCACAAGGACGTACCACCCACTTGCTTGGAAGGTGGACTCCCTATCTTTCAGTTGGAAAGGCCTGACAGCATATGCATTCCCACCACTTCCTTTGATGCACAAGGTGCTATTGAAGATCAAAGAGGAACGTCCAAGGATCATTCTGATAGCTCCAGATTGGCCAAGACAACATTGGTACCCATTACTGAGGAGCATGTCTCGGGAACAAATGTGGACACTACCCCTGATCCCATTGCTGTTAACACAGAACAGCTACAACATCCTGCATCCAAACCTGAAAACTCCGCAGCTGACTGCCTGGAACATTACATAAGAGCAACTAACCCAAATTTATCCCAAAGGGTTAAAGACATTATCCTTGAGGCTCGCAGACCTTCAACAAGAAAGAATTATGCAGCAAAATGGAAAAGATATCTCATTTGGAGTACTGCACAGGGAAAAGATGTGTCACTGGTAAACATAGCCAACATCCTGGAGTACTTGGCAGAGCTCTTCCATACAGGCCTGTCCTATTCCTCCATCAAGATACACGCTTCAGCTATTTCGGCAGAATACAGCTTGGATCCCCCTGTCTTCCCACATCCTCTGCTCAGGCAGTTTCTGAGGGGAATTAAAAATGTAAAACCTCCTAGGAAACCACCATTGCCAGCATGGGACTTGAACTTTGTGCTAGAAAAATTGACACTTCCTCCTTTCGAACCAGCAGCAACAGCAGAATTACAATACTTATCCTGGAAGACTGCTTTCCTGCTGGCAATCACCTCAGCAAGAAGGGTTTCCGAACTACAGGCATTGATGGCAGTGCAACCCTTCCTGATCTTCCATCAAGACAGAGTGTCCATGAGAACAAATCCTACATTTATGCCCAAGGTGGTATCCAGAGTGTCTTTAAACCAGGCTATCCATCTACCTACATTCTTCCCCAACCCACAGAACAAGGGAGAAAGACTGTTGCATACCTTGGATGTGCATAGACAATTACGCTACTACCTGGACAGGACCAAGTGCTATAGAAAAACTGACCAGCTTCTGGATAGGAAATTGCATTAGATTTTGTTACTCTTACCATGGAAAGAAAACTCCAGAAAACATCAGGCCTCACTCTACAAGGGCTACAGCCACTACCACAGCTTTCTTACGAGGAGTGGCTACCAAGGACATTATAGAGGCTGCTACTTGGACCTCCGTGCATACATTTGCCAAGCATTATAATTTACCTCTATACTCTAGATCCCGAGCAGGGTTTGCCACTGCTGTTTTGCAAGGGATCCTAACTGCACCATAATCTCTCTTCATTCCTCCTCCCCTAGTTTGGCTATGGTATTCTACCCATTTGTGAGGACTGCAGATGCATCCTTGAAGGACATAGTACAGTTTTGTACCTACCATAAATGTAGATGTCCGATAGGAATGAATCTGCAGTCAGGATTACCCACCCACCTTCCCCTCTGTGGTACTCCTAGGGTATTTGCCATCTTTCAGCTAGCTTGGGGGGGATCTATTATGGTGTATTTGTTTGTATATATGTACATACATGCTTATTTTATGTGTTTGCTCTCTACTATTTGGAAACATTGGCATTTATCCAAATTTAGCCATCCAAGAGGGCACCTGGCATCTGGGGCAAGAAACACTGAGGAAAATGGCGTCGGCTGATGCCTTTATACCCGAAGAACTGCAGCTATGACGTCGGGTGAAGTGCGACACCAGCCGAAGCCAGACCCAGACTTTGGAATCCGGCTGACCGAAGGGCTGCCTGACGACAGGACAACCCATTTGTGAGGACTGCAGATGCATTCCTATCGGACATCTACATTTATGGTAGGTACAAAACTGTACTTTCTAACCCATGCTGAACCTGAAAAATATCAGTTTTGATCAGTGCACTACCCTGGTAAGCAAACATGCATGCATGCATACATACATACATACATTATTCCAGAACATTTGCTGCTATAAGGAAGGGATCGTTCAGTAAGACACATCATGTAGAAGATCTTTATTCATTTATTTGTTTGTTTAACTGGGATAGTCCATCTGGGTGAAACCATTTGCAGTGGAAGCCCAGGAACAAAAGCTTAAGGCTATAAAATGACATTTTACTACATATTACATGTTGTAAGATGTAATACAGCAGGAACTATAAGAAATAAAAGTTTATATACAAAGGATGTTGTGAGATGGATAGTACAGAGAATAACGCTCTTCTTACACTCTGTTAGAGGTCTTTATAATAATCAGCTTTTGTCAGCTATAGTTTGTCAAAAAATGTGCCTATTGTTAAGCTGTTAATATTTTCTTAGCCGCTATGGGATCACTATTTTTGCAAGGCCACTTTGTGCTGCATGACCATTGAGGTAATACGTAAGGACTGGAGGGATGAAGTTGCTTACATAGGCGTTGAAGGGGTATTACCACATTAACATTTTTTTCATTTTATACAAATTGGAAAAGGTTCCTTGTACTAATGTTTTTCAAATGAACCCAGATAAAGTGATATTAATAACTGTAAACTGAGATATATTGCATTTTATATTTTGTATTATTTACAAGGCTTGTATATGAAGTATAACACCTAATATTAGCACTTCAAAACTTAAAGGGCTGGTCCTAAGTGACAAAAAGGCAGACTCCATCTGCCTGAGTTGGTGGTAGCTTAGGTGAGTGTAAAAGATCCCAAAGCACCTATCAAAAAAGTAAGGGTCCTTTTATATATAAAAATAACTCTTATTTACAGTATATTTACACATTTACATATGTACAAATCTATAAATATACAAATCTGTTTACACATATTCATAATATCCTTTACAGTCATGCTAAATTTTTATCCCTTTTAGATCAACACTCCTTTTTCCATAACCACCATCTGATTTTTACTTAATATGGTTGTTAAGAATCCCTTTACCGTTAAACATAACTTTATTTATTCTTTCTTTCCATATAACTCATATAAAATAAAATAACCTTGTCTTTGTTCTTTTAGCATATTCTTTATTTCTGTTCTTATATCCATATTTAATCCTATCCATGTTTATTTTATCCATTTCTTTTATATCTTCAAAAAATCTTCTTTACATAGTTTCCCCCATAACTTTTTTTTTTTTACTCTTTTACATTTCAAAAAACATTTTCCATAGTTTCTTCTTGACAATGTAAACCTATTCTGTCACTTTTCTTATATGGCATCTCTCCTTTTACTGACACTTTATCTACTACCAGTCTCCACAATCTTGACATTCTACTTTCTGATTATACCATTTCCTTCTCATATTTTATAGCTTTAATTGTTTTCATCTGTTATATTTTCCTCTGGTTTTACATAGTAATGTTTGTTTATTTAATTACGTTCATATACCATAGTTTTCTTTTTCTGTATAATCAACTTTTATTTTCCACAAAAAAAATTCTTCTTGGTAAGATTTTAGTTCTTTATTTGTACACTCTTTTTCCCTTTAACTCTATTTTACCACACTCCCAACTTTATCATACTTGCTTTTGCATCATCTTAAAAGTACTTAGTTGTATTTATTACTGCTTGGTGTAACTCATTCTAAGCCTTTTAGTTTAAGCACTTGGGCTTCAGACCAGTTGTTTTACATTAAGAAGGTTTGTGGTCTGCACTGTAGTGGCAGGACAGGTAGCTTACATCCTTCTAAGTTGGGAACTGCTGATTGAGGGCTCAGTGTCTGTTATTCTAAAAGTGTATTAGTTCTGGTTTAAGCACTTGGGCTTCAGGCCAGTTATTTTACATTAAGAAGGTTCGTGGTCTGCACTCTTGTGGGAGGAGAGGCTAGACTCTGCCCTTCTGAGCTGGGAATATCTGGTTAAAGGCTTATAGTGCCTGCATATTTGAACTGTTTCTTACTGAAACTGGTACACCTTGTTTGCTGTAGCATAGACTAGATCCAGGCCTGCTGAATCTAGCTTTGTTTGTATGCTTGTTGTTTGTTTGCTTATTTCCCTGAAACGCTAATTCCACCTAAAACATGGCTTTTCAGCGCTTCTGTGGATCCCTAGTGATATCTGCATTGCTTACTGTACTTATTTCCTTGTTTCACTTGAATGAAAGTTACTGTGTGTTGTTTTTGCATTTAAGTTACCTGTAGCACATTGCATTTAAGTTACCTGGCACTTGCTCACTAAAGCAATTATATAAGTCAGCACTAAAAAATTAAAAGCACTTCACCCTCACAAACTCCCCTTGAGTACCTTGTTCCCCATTGGCCCTTTTTTTTCAATTATAAAGGAATTCCCAATACTATTCTAGCATGTCCAAAGGTCAGTTGTCAATCTCCTTTCCGGTCCAGCTGGTGAATCTGGGAATCTTGAGGCAATGTTACAACTGCCTCATGTACACAGACAACCCTCTCCTCCTCCCAACAAATTCCAACACATGTGAGAGATTCAACCGTATAGCCAAACTAGAGGCTAAGCTCTCTCAACTCAGTACTGGCGTAACCAGTCAGGAGGAAAAGGAAACCACACTCACTACAATTCCAGTCTCACATAGACCTACCTCGACAGCAAACCAAACACATAAACACACAAAAACATACTCGGAGGCTCTAAATAAAAATCTGCCTAAGCAGCAGAGACCTCCAAAGCAGACACCCAAGCAACCGCTACCCCAAAACAAAACACGTGCAACACATAGCTCACAAAGCCAGTGTGCCAAACAGTCACAGCCCTTAAGGCTAAACAACACACCTGATACACTTGTAATAGGTGACTCTATCATCAGGCACACTGACGTCCCGCTCACCAGGCTGAACAAAGAGAAGGTCATGGTGAGCTGCCTGTTGGACGCTAGGATCCGCCACATAACACAAGCACTCAGGTCACTCCAAGGCAAGTACAAATATGACTCAGTCATTGTCCATGCTGGTGTGAATGACCTGAGACGTACCTCCCTGGACTACATGAAAAGAGACCTAGAGGAGCTCTCTGAGCATGTAGCCCAGGCCGGTATGACCCTGACCTTGAGTAGCATCTTACCCTCACCAAGAATGATGCCACAATATGAAGACAAGATGATCAATTTCAACAATTGGCTTAAGTATTGGTGTCATTCAAAGGGGATCCAATGACTGTCAGCCTGAGATGATATGCTCGACAAGCCACGATGCTTCGCTAGGGACGGCTTGCACCTATCATTCCTGGGTTTTCGGATATTGGCAAAGGCTCTTGCTACCCCCATAGTGACTTTTTTAGGCAAGGCTCAAAAGACAAACCCACTTCCATAGGTATCACAAGGGATAAGAAGCTAAGAGTAATGCTACTCAACGCCAGAAGTCTAAACCTCAAGATGCATGCACTCGAAACTCTCCTTAGCATGGAGAACATCGATATCTGTGCAGTAACAAAAACCTGGTTCAAGGCTCCCGAGAGCACCCCAGCACTACCAGGTTATACCTCATACCATGCTTTTCGGCCCCAAAACTTGGACCGAACCACAAAAGGAGGGGGATCAATATTCGTCAATGATACCCACACCTCCAGGTTGGTGGCACAGCACGAAGCATCAGAGACTATCCATGTGCAACTAACAGTGGGTAAAACTGCCTTCCAGTTTATAGACTGCTACAGACCACCCTCCCAAACCCAGGAACTCCACTCAGCCTTCCTGAGAACACTGGAAAATATGAAGGTCTCTCCAAACACCATTATATTGGGCGACTTCAACTACCCAAACATAGACTGGGAGCATTACTCTAGCTCCAACACCCTCGCCCAAAGGTTCCTAGAATTTATAAGCTCAAATGCTATGGAACAACTTGTTACCACTCCCACAAGAGGGGAAAACATACTAGACCTGATCATCACCAACATGGGGACTCTATGCTCCAGACCAGAAGTGTATCCCTCACTGTTAAGATCAGACCATAAACTAATCTCACTGGATATTCACATCCCGACCCCACCCCCTGCCCAGAAAACCACAGTGAAAAACTTCTCTAAAGCAAATTTCACACTCCTCAAAACCGAGGTGGAATCCTTCAAAGCCCCTGGGCCTGTGGAAAATATGGCCCAGACCGCAGAATCCTTTATAAACACATTCTATGAACACCTTCAGGAATGCATGGATCATGCAGTCCCAAATAAAACCAAGACCCAATCCTCCAAAGGCAGACGTCCTGTCTGGTGGATCCCAGCCATAGACAAACTATACAATAGAAGGAGGAAGCTACTACATGATAGAGCAAAATCCCAAAAAGGGAAGGCATCTCTGATCAGTATTAGCAAAAAACTATGGGCACTCATAAAATCGTCTAAGGCCAGCTTCGAGAGAAAAATTGCACAGGACACTAAGGATAATCACAAGGCTTTCTTTAGTTATGTTAGGAACCTGGGTGGGAATTCCCAGATATGCTCAGAAATAGTCCAAAATGACAAAAAATACACCGAACCCACAGATATTGTCAACATCCTAGCTGGCAGGTTCAGCGCAACCCCCCCCCCCACCAAAAGGGCAAATATCTATCCCAGCAGAGTGCTGCCCCCCTGACATCTCAGATGCTTAGGTAAGAGCCGCCCTCTCCAAAGCAAAAAACACAGCATCAATGGGACCAGACGGTGTCCCAGGCTGCGTCCTACATGAACTCCAAGAAGAGCTAAACCCAAACATAAAACTACTGTTCAATCTCAGCCTTACTACAGGATATGTACCCAAAGAGTGGTGTACAGCAACGGTGGTCCCTCTCCACAAAGGTGGTGCATCAACGGATCCTGGAAACTATCGTCCCATAAGCCTGACTAGCTTGGTCTGCAAGCTATGGAACGGATCATCATGGACCTTATAAATAAAGATATTGGGGACCTACAGACACTGGATCCTACTAAGTTCGGCTTTGTTAAGGGGAGATCCTGCCTCTTAAACCTGGTCGATTTCTTTGAAACAGTCATCAAGGCCATTGACAAGGGGAAGGTGGTCCACACAGCCTACCTGGACCTAGCAAAAGCCTTCAATACAATACCCCACTCGGGCATTATAGATAGGGGTTTATATTTAAGCTGGTGAGCCTATGTCACTAGATGGGTTGCAAACTGGCTCAAGGACAGAACCCACATGGTTAGAATTGCTGGAGCCGAGTCAGACTCCAAACCAGTTACAAGTGGCGTCCCACAAGACTCAGTCCTGGGACCTCTCTTGTTCAGTATATATTTCTTGGAGGTACGGGCCAACACGGAAGGACTGTGGCTGACCAAGTTCGCAGATGACTGCAAACTGGGTGCCATAATCGACTCTCCAGCCGACACAAGCATCCAACAAAAGGGCCTCATAGAAACAGACAACTGGTGCCAGAGCCGTGGCCTCAAGCTAAACGCCAAAAAGTGTATAGTCATCCCCTTTGGCAAAAGCAAAGTGCCCACAAATTACCACATAGGTGGTAATCCATTAAGTACGGAAGAAGTAATTAGGGACTTGGGGACCCAAGTTGATAGCAATCTCTCATTTGAAAACCACGTGGCCAAAGTGGTTAGAAAAACATTTTATATAGCCCACCTAATCATGAAGGGATTCACATCTAGATCAGGGGAGGTCACCGTGCCTCTTTACTCATCCCTCATCAGGCCCATAATTGAGTACAATGCCCCTTTTGGGATGTACCTTACCAGACACCTGCAGCAACTGGAAAGACCCCAAAAGTACCTCATCAAGAGAATCAAAGGGCTCAAACAGATGCCATATGCTGCCCGGTTAAAGAAACTCCAGCTCTACTCAGTGGCATACTGCCTGCTAAGAGGCGATCTGTGCCTGACGTATAAAGCCATGTCCAACCCGGAATTAATGGACATGCTGCACCTCAGAAAATCCAAATCCCATCGAGCTACCCGCTCGAGAGACTTGAACCTCAGCACTGAAATAAATAGGACATGCTGGAGGGACAGATTCATAACCCAGAGGCTCCCTTCACTCTGGAATAAAATCCCAGTCCAGGTTAGGCAGAGTCCCTCATTGACTCTCTTCAAGAGGAATCTTGATGAGTGGATGGGAGATCGTAGGTTTACCCCGGGTATCACTTCTGTGTCACTGTTAGACAGAGGCACAGTATACTAACCTCGAAAAAGGGCACAGCAAAATTAATTTAAAACGGGTGGCGAAAGCCAGACACACTCTGGCTAGGCTTATAAATGCCCTAGGGCAGATGATCTTCATTTGTCCCCTTTAACACTTTGTACAAATTTGATGCAGCAGTGTTTATCACTGGTTAATTAACCCTAAACCTCCCTCCTCCTTTAGTTACATAAAAAAATCATTGTTTTACTGGGTTTAATCTAGAACCCCATATAAATAAAATAATGACTAAATAATGAGGAAATGAAAACATATCTGCAATAATTCCTTTTTAAACAAAACATTTCTGCAATAATAAAACATTTCTGCAATAATTCCTTTTTAAACAAAACATATCTGCAATAATTCCTTTTTAAACAAAACATTTCTGCAATAATAAAACATTTCTGCAGTAATTCCTTTTTAAACAAAACATATCTGCAATAATTCCTTTTTAAACAAAACATTTCTGCAATAATAAAGCATTTCTGCAGTAATTCCTTTTTAAACAAAACATATCTGCAATAATAAAACATTTCTGCAGTAATTCCTTTTTAAACAAAACATATCTGCAATAATAAAACATTTCTGCAATAATTCCTTTTTAAACAAAACATTTCTGCAATAATAAAACATTTCTGCAATAATTCCTTTTTAAACAAAACATATCTGCAATAATTCCTTTTTAAACAAAACATTTCTGCAATAATAAAACATTTCTGCAGTAATTCCTTTTTAAACAAAACATATCTGCAATAATTCCTTTTTAAACAAAACATTTCTGCAATAACAAAACATTTACTGCAGTAATTCCTTTTTAAACAAAACATATCTGCAATAGTTCCTTTTTAAACACTACTGGCAACATAAATATACTTGCTAAGAATGCTATTTTTCCCAATCAGTACTGAATTTATCAAATAAGCCTTTTTTCTGAATGATAATGTATATGTTCCCCAGAAAAAAAACTTTCTTGCTTTTTTGTATTGTTTTTCCCATTGAATTCTACTTGCATCTTTATTTCCAAATTTTATACCTAATACATTGTACAATGAATAGCCCCAGTCTTTACTACG
The DNA here is from genome assembly GCF_019279795.1 of Protopterus annectens. Taxonomy (NCBI): domain Eukaryota; kingdom Metazoa; phylum Chordata; order Ceratodontiformes; family Protopteridae; genus Protopterus; species Protopterus annectens. The sequence continues at coordinate 14,020,960 of NC_056745.1, forward strand.
TCACCTAAACCTTTACTTTTCTCTTTATTTAAAGTCATCTCTAGACACTCATTTGTGCAAGTTATTATTTATTTTATCCAGTTTTTTTGAAGTTATTCTAATGTCCTCTACACGTGTTAACAGAACTGGAATTCATAGATCTTCAGGTGTTGTATACTGCACCTCCTTCACTTTCTAATTTATTTTACATACTGTCACATTCATAACTAATGGAAAGAGTGTACCACTCACTGGACATCCCTACACCAGCCACTCTTCATATGTACCTCTTGGCTTAACCAGCCATTTACAAGTATTTTTACTTTATTATTACTATATGCTGACATACATAATTTCCTAACTTTCTTACTTATATTATATTATATTATACAACTTCCTCCACCATTTCAACAGCCACCAGTTTAAACAGTCCCCCGTCCAATCCAAAACATTTTAATGTATAGTTTAATTAACATACAGAGCCTCCCGAATAAAACCACGGAACTACACTCCTGGATAACCTTCCATTCCCCCACACATCTTAACCCTATCTGAAATATGGGTAAAGTCCCACATCTCAAACTCTGAAATCCTTCCCCCTATTACACTATCAGCCAGCAAGACAGAATGGTTAGGAAAGGTGGTGATGTCACCATTATATACTTCGAACACCTCAATCTATCCCACTTACCCATAAGTCATCCAGGTTTCCACCACACTGAACTACTTATCCTAAACTGTCCTCGAATCCATACTCTGATCACTCAATATCAGCTATGAAACCATTCTATTAGGAGATGTTAACATTGACTGGCTAAAACTATCTACAACCAGCCAAACTCTCACAATCGAACTAGATGGCTTTCATCAGCTGTTTAGTGCGCCTACTAGATTCAATAAAAACAGTAATAGTAGATCCACTCTTAAATGGATCCTAACAACTGACCCTAATCTGTATCAAAACTCTACTACCCTACCAGACTCCCTTAGTGACCACCTTCCTATCTGAGTTCTTAGGCATGCTCTTCAGATACCTAAATGCCATCTCTATTTTATAGTCACAATCTCTGCACTTTTAACAGTGAGACCTTTAATTACATGGTAAACTCTATAGACTTGTTAATTTTGAAACGCATCCCTCTAAATGATGCTGTCCTTCATTTCAATTACATTTTTCTCTCCATCCTTGACTTCCTGGCACCTCTCAGAAAAGTAAGAATCAAAACAACCCACACCCCCCCGGCTCTTAAAAGATACACTCACACTTATGAAAAAAGAGACAGCACCTGGAAACAATAGAATAAAACTAAATCACCTTCTCTTCTCCAAACCTATAGACAAATAAATAATCTGGCTAAAAAACACATCAATACAGATAAGAAAAAATTCTAGTCCAATGCACAACTCGCCCATAAGTCTAACCCACCCAAAAATTTTGGCACTGTGTTAATAAGATCATGCACCCAGGCAACCCTTCTACCCCCAACACCTACCCTGACAACCCCCCCCTTGAAACTGCCATTCTTCTAAATTCATACCTCATTGAATCTATTCACAAACTCGTCCCCAGTGGTCAGAACAATAATCGCCCTCCCACTCCACATTTCAGCAATACTCCCTCTCTTTCACACTTGACTCCATCCTGACAGTTTACATCAAAGCTCTCCTGCTGAAGCCATGCTCCTCCTCTTCTGACAACCCCCCCTTTGTTAAACTAGCTGTTCACTCAATAGCCTCCCCTGTCTCTATCCTAATCTATAGGTCTTTTAATCTACTGTCCCAGATATATGGAAATCATTCTTTATCACTCCATTACACAAGGGAGGCAACAACAATATACCATCCAACTACAGACCTATTGCTATCCTCTCTTTGCTATCTAAACTCCTTGAAAAATCCATTCACAAACAGCTTAAGTACCTTCTAGATAATAACCTCCTAACCCCTGTGCAGCATGGCTTCTGACCCCATCATAATACATCTACTGCCCTACTGTCCTTTACTCAAACCATTGCCAAAGCCATGGACAAAAATTTACTGGTTTCTTGCCTCTTTCTTGACCTTTCTAAGGCATTCACATATCACACTACAAACTTCTCGATAAACTATCACTATCACAACTCAACTTATCTTCCTCTACTATTCAATAGTTCACTAGCTATCTAACTAATAGACAGCAGTCCGTAAGATGGCAGGTTACCTGCTCCCCTTACTTACCTAACCAAACTGGGGTGCCTCAAGGCTCGATTGTAGGCTCTCTACCCTTTAATATTTTCACAAACCAGCTGTATACTTCCTGTACAACATCCTCCTTGACAAAATATGCAGACGACTCTGCCCTTATTACCTGTTCTGACAGTTTCTCTAAACTCCTCACTACTACTCAGCAAAGCTTCCGATCTGTAGAAAAATGGCTGACAGCCAACTAATTCTAAATCACCAGAAAGCAAAGCTACTACTCTTTTTTTTTTTTTTTTTTTCCAAACACCCTCTCTAACCTCAAAACAACCTTCACCATTTCTTCTCTCCATCAATCATACAACCTCACCCACATACTACACTTCTTGGTGTTATTATTGATGACCAATTAAAATTTGATACCCATATTCAGCACTGTATCAAAAAGGCTAATGAAAAACTTGGCCTACTCTACAGACATAAAAAATACCTAACCGTTGACTCTGGACAGAAACTAGCTCAGGCCTTCCTTCTTCTGTGTCTTCTTTATGGCTCCACCATCTTTTCACATCTACAATCTACCCTTTTGGCTAAACTCGTCAATTATACTTTAGTGTTGCAAGATTTGCTAGTAATCAACCCTTCAAATCTCATCATTGCCATGCACTAAAACAAAGCACCTGCTTCACTCCCAGCTGCAAATGACTTGTACTCTGCTCTTAAAACCCGTTTTGTGTCCTGCTCTATCCTCACTAATACCACATTATACCCCTCCCAGAACTCTTCACAGCTCTGACCAGCTCCTTCTGGACACCTATAAACCAAAGAAAAATATTGGTAAACTTCATCCAAATAATTTCTAACATAAATCTCTTTAAATATGAACTTAAAACTTTTCTCCTAAATGCCAACACCTGTCACTGCAATGATCCCACTTAAATCCATCCTTACCACCTTACTAACTCTCACATTTTTAACACACACCTATTGCAAATGTCGTATCTCATTTGCATCTCTTTCTCTTTTTGTTGATTAAAAAAATTCTAACTTTTGTACTGCATGTTGTGCACATTATTGTAATTTTACATAAACTTCATTCTTAGGCCTTTTGTAAACTTCTAATCCTCTCATGTAAACCATATTATTGTAAAGTTTGCATAAAACTTCATTGTCCTATGTTTTTCTTTTTTGTTACTTTCTAATAACTGTCTGGTGCTTTTCTCCACAGGTGTCTACTGAAAATGGGCCACTGGCTCAGTTGGACTAACCCAGTTAACAAATGGCAAATAAGTAAATAAATGTTGTATTCTTTTACTGTTTCTAAGCTATGGAATAATCTCCATCCTTCACTTAGGACCATCAGCAATCCTGCCACCTTTAAAAAGTCCTTCAGACAACATCTCACCTCAAATTGGCTATGCCGCTGTACCCCAACAAATAACTCCAGTACCTGATCTCTCTCTCTCTCTCTCTCTCTCTCTCTGGGGCTCTCTCTTACCCATTTAATTACTGGCATTCCCTGTACCGCACTTATTTTGTTGTCACTTCACTTAACTTTTCCCTTTTTTAGCCCTTCTGCCCCTTCCCGTTTCTTACCCTGATGCTAACTCTCCTCTGCTAATAATTCTGCCTACATACTCAACTTGTGTTATTTGAATGTATGATATCTTCACTTCTATAGTTATATGATTATTATAAGCAAATTTCAATGCTGTTATGATTTTCATGGAATGTACTACTACTGCTTGATACACTTGGTTCCACGTGTTTATATCTCTGTTATTTGAATGTATCCTATTTTTTAAGTCTATAGTTCACCTAAATTGTAAACAAATTCACTGTTTTGTCATTTTCTTGGATGTACTACCTCTGTTTGACATACTTGTCCTGTGTGTTAACATCTCTATGTAATTATTGTGGAGCTTTTCTCCCCGGGTCTCCACTGAAAATGGGCTCATTCTAGGCCCAGTGGACTTTCCCGGTTAACAAATGAAATAAATAAATAAATAAAATACATATTTTTCATTAATTACTCACAAGATTTCATGTTCGGTTGTGTCCGTTGCCTTATTAAGGTCTCCTAGCATGATTTTTGCTTCTTCTTTTCTGTTCATAATATCATCCACAATTTCTCTATCATTAATAATTCTTGACAACCCTTCCCCTTTATACTATATATGCTATTTTTCATAATATTTTCCATTTTAGTTTCAGTTCTCTTTTGAATTATTTCCATAATGATCTTATTATTATTCAGTACTATCGGTCTCCAGTTTTTTTAACTCCCATCTAGCTTCCTTCTTCCATATGAATTTAAGTATTCCACCACATCATTCTTTATACATAAATACATAAAACCTTCATTTAACCATTTATTCAAAATTTTTAAAAATATATTTTTGGCAAGTCCCTTAAATTTGCATATATTTCATACCCTAATCCATCCGGGCCTTCAGCTGAATCTATTTTTACTTGTCCTAATAATTTTATTTAGCTCATTTAAAGAAATCTCATTTTCTAACTCTTTATTCTCTCTTTGTTAATTTTTGTACTTTCCATGTTTTTTCACTACCTTTTTTCCTTTACTTCATATTGTACTATACCATTCATAATCTTTTCCTGAATTCTATTTATTTCTCCTTTTACATCTTTTATTTTGCTCATTGTACTACCATCTTCTTTTACTAATCTACTTAACTAACTCGGTATGTCTTCTCAGTAAATAAAATCTTTGCTTATATAACAGTTTGTACATTTTTCTTGATTTATTTCATATAATTATTTTTCTTTGTCAAAGTTCTCTCTGTCATTGTGTTCTAAATCTTCCAGTTTTTATATTTTTCTGTCTGTACTTTTCTCACATTGCCACTGTGTAAAAAAACAAACAAACAACATTTTTATATTTTCTTTAAATATCCACCATTCAGACCAGTTTTTATAAAATGTTCTCAAAGTAATGTGATCTTTTCGTAACTGCATTACTAATCTATTTTCTTTACCTGTAATGTATATGTTCATAGGTATGTACTAGGATAATGGCCCTGGATCCTGTACAAGCCTAGCCCGTAGAAGTGCCCTGGCATCGTACCGGCCGACGTTCGTTCCCAGTGCGTCTATCAAGTAGAGCTACTGGAGTGATCCCCGAGGTGAACTTTCTATTTCCCATTCACTCATCAAGATTTCTCTTGGAGGGCCAGTGAGGTGCTCTGCTTGACATATATGGGAAGTCTATTCCAGAGCATGGGCAGTCTCCTGGGTTATGAACCTGTCCCTCCAGCATGTTCTGTTGATTGTGACAATGAGGATGTCCTTCAAGGATGCATCTGCAGTCCTTACAAATGGGTTGTCCTGTCGTCAGGCAGCCCTTCGGTCGGCCGGATTCCAAAGTCTGGGTCTGGCCTCGGCTGGTGTCGCACTTCACCCGACGTCATAGCTGCAGTTATTCGGGTATAAAGGCATCAGCCGACGCCATTTTCCTCAGTCTTTCTTGCCGCGTGGCGCCCGAAGCAGAAGCTGTTCGCAAGTGCCGGTCGGTCAGAACCAGAGATTACTACTACCGAATACAACTTCGAAGACTTCTAAAAGCTAAGTACCCCGTTGGGGACTCTTTCTTGCCTCAGCCGATGTCAGAAAAAGTGAATAACTGTTTAACTTGTGGGAAACAAATACCTCATAAAGATTTCCACTCTTACTGCTTACCTTGTTTAGGCCCAGACCACGGCGTAGCAGCTTGTCTAGCCTGTGCTTCTTTTAACCGACGGACGCTTAGACGCCGGTCGGAATTTGCTGAGCAGTTTTTCGGTTCTAATTTTGCTTATAAGATGCCGCCGGATCCTCCGACTACACAAATAACCAAAACGCAGGAAAAGGACCGACACTCGGTCCGCGGTTTCGGCCGAAACCGCGGTTAAGCCAACCGCGAGTGTCTCGGTTTCGGCTGAAACCGAGCAAGCGGTTCTTCCTTCAGCCGAAAGCATGCCTTCTACCGAGGCTTCTTCTAACCTCGTGGAATCGGCTTCTGAAATCCAACCTGCTGTTGCGATTTCTCAGGAATTATCAGACACTATTCCCTTGGATATTTCTACTCCTGCACGTGGAGCTGCTAGGCCTCCTGCAGCCATGTCTATTAAGGCCTTTGCCAGGGCTAAAGCAGCTAAAGCTACTAAAACTGTGCCTCCCAAGACCCCTACTCACAGGCCCAGTTCCAGTTCCCAAATGCTTTCTTTGGCAGAGGATCTTATCTCTTTAATCCGGGGATCCAAACCTCATCCAGACAGGGCCTCTCATCCACCTCCAGAGAAGAGGCCTAGAGCAGAGCCCCCTGAGCTAGTGTCCTCTGATGATTCCTCTGATGATTCAGACAATACAGACCCTCCAGAGGCTCCTTATTCCCCTTACGAAGACTCTGATGCTGAAGAGTCTATCCCTTCTGCCTCTCCACCTGAGGAATTTTCCTTTGGTGAAACCTTGCATGCCATGAGGGAACAATTTCAGTGGCAGGGTCAAGATTTTTCAGACTCCAGGAAAAGGCTTAGAACCTTTTTGCATTTACCACAACACAGGCCTTTAGCTATACCTCCGGTTCTCTCTGTTGTAGATGATGCATTTAATGATGCTTGCACTGCTCCTGATTCTTTACCTCCGGCCCCTGCTAAGCCCGATAGGTTCTACAGGATCTCCCAGGGACCTAAGGCTGTAGCTTCTACCTCTGCTAAAAACCCTCTCCCCTCTGAAAGGGAATCCAGATCCTTAGAGAGATGGGGTAAAAAAGTTTACATTTCTGCTACTTTGTCAGCCAGGGCCTTGAACTGTCAATTCCACATGATACAATATCAAGAATTTATGCTAGACCAGTTAACTAAAAAACTGTCCTCAGATGAACCATTTGATAAGAAATATGTTCAGGAAATGGTACATAACATTCAGCAAGTTAGTAACCATTCTTTAAAATGCGGCTATGATGCACTGGAGGCTTCCTTTAGATCAGCCATGACTGGCACAGTTATCAGAAGGCATGCCTGGTTGAAAGAGCAGGCCTTACCGGACCATGTCAAATCAAAACTATTAGATGCACCCATGGACAAGGCCAACTTATTTGGTTCTCCTGCACAACAGGTACTGAAGAAGATGGAGGAGAAGGCAAAATCTGTACAAACAGTGAAAGATTTCTCACAGGTCCAACCTCCAAGGTTTAGCCGGAACTGGCCCTCCAAAAATTGGTCCTTTCCAGACTCCTCTAAAGCACAGAGAGGCAGGAATAGGCGATCAAGAGGCAGAAACCAATCCAGGGGTGCCTACAGGGGACGCCAGTGGCAGGGTAACAACCAGCGAGGCACAGACGCAGCCACCACCCCTGCAACAGGACAGTCACAGTGACTTGGCTCTGGCACCGCCTACCAGGGAACAACTACAAGCACCCTTAGGCGGAAAGCTAGCTTTATTTTCAAAAAACTGGCATTACATCACAAGGGACAAGTGGATTTTGCAAACTATAGACCAAGGTTACATGTTTCATTTCCATACTCTACCAGGAAAGAGGAATGCCAAACCTACCACCAACTCAAAAGGCAGAAGCTCTAAAACAAATATCTCAGTTATTACAGATGAGAGCTGTGGAAAAAGTACCATCTATGGAACAAGGAAAGGGATTTTACTCCAGAATCTTCCTGGTACCAAGAAAAGAGAGCAAATGGAGGCCTATTCTCGACCTGTCCGCTTTAAACACATTCCTCATTGTTCCAAAATTCAAAATGCTGACTCTACAGCAGCTTCTTCCCATGCTGGGCAAGGAGTCTTGGCTGGTAACTCTAGATCTCAAGGAGGCATACCTGCACGTCCCCATTCGACCAAATTGCAGAAGATACCTCAGATTTCTTGCAGGATCAGAGCATTATCAATTCTCAGCATTGCCCTTTGGCTTATCTACTGCGCCCAGAGTGTTCACGAAATGCCTGGCATTAGTAATTGCCCATTGCAGACTTCAGGGAATACAAATCTACCCCTACCTGGACGACTGCCCGATACAAGCGGACAGCACAAACAAGCTAACAGAAGACTTACAAAGAGTCATTTACCTGCTACAAGCCCTGGGATATACAGTCAATATAAAAAAGTCAAGACTGATACCATCCCAAAGAATAACCTTTTTGGGTGCAGAACTGGACACAACAAAACAAATGGCATTCCTAACTGTAGAAAAACAACAGCAACTACCTCTCTACTTCTTGGCATTAACAAAGCAGAACCATCTTACAGCAAGAAAAGTACTGCAAGCCCTGGGCTTCATGGCATCCTGCATAATACTGGTACCTCATGCCAGACTGCATATGAGAAAGCTACAGTGGTGCCTAAAGAATTTATGGTCTCAACACGAGCACAGCCTAGAAACCAAAATTCCAATAATCCCATGTCTACAGCAAGAGTTCCTATGGTGGGCTCAGGCCTGCCAATCAAATAGACTTATTTGCGTCCCCACAGAATCACCAACTGAAGAAATTCTGCACAAGGACGTACCACCCACTTGCTTGGAAAGTGGACTCCCTATCGTTCAGTTGGAAGAACCTGACAGCATATGCATTCCCACCACTTCCTTTGATGCACAAGGTGCTATTGAAAATCAAAGAGGACCGTCCAAGGATCATCCTGATAGCTCCAGATTGGCCAAGGCAACATTGGTACCCATTACTGAGGAGCATGTCTCGGGAACATATATGGACACTACCCCTGGTTCCATTACTGTTAACACAGAACAACTACAACAACCTGCACCCAAACCTGAAAACTCTGCAGCTGACTGCCTGGAACATTGCATAAGATCAATTAACCCACAGTTATCACAAAGGGTTAAAGACATTATCCTTGAGGCTCGCAGACCCTCAACAAGAAAAAATTATGCAGCAAAATGGAAACGATATCACATTTGGAGTACTGCAAGGGGAGAAGATGTGTCACTGGTAAACATAGCCAGCATCCTGGAATACTTGGCAGAGCTTTTCCACTCAGGCCTGTCCTATTCTTCCATTAAGATACATGCATCAGCTATTTCAGCAGAATACAGCTTGGATCCTCCAGTCTTCTCACACCCTCTGCTCAGGCAGTTTCTGAGGGGAATCAAAAATGTAAAACCTCCTAGGAAACCACCATTGCCAGCATGGGATTTGAACTTTGTGCTAGAAAAATTGACACTTCCTCCTTTCGAACCAGCAGCAACAGCAGAGATGCAATACTTATCATGGAAAACTGCTTTCCTGCTGGCAATCACTTCAGCAAGAAGGGTTTCTGAACTACAAGCATTAATGGCAGTGCAACCCTTCCTGATCTTCCATCAAGATAGAGTGTCCATGAGAACAAATCCTACATTTATGTCTAAGGTGGTATCCAGAGTGTCTTTAAACCAGGTTATCCACCTACCTACATTCTTCCCCAACCCACAGAACAGGGGAGAAAGACTGTTGCATACCTTGGATGTACATAGACAGTTGTGCTACTACCTGGACAGGACCAAGAGCAACAGAAAAACTGACCAGCTACTGGTAGCATATGCAACAGGAAGGGAAGGAAAAGCAATTTCAAAACAGACAATTTCAAAGTGGATAGGAAATTGCATTAGATTTTGTTACTCTTACCATGGAAAGAAAACTCCAGAAAACATCAGGCCTCACTCTACAAGGGCTACAGCCACTACCACAGCCTTCTTACGAGGAGTGGCTACCAAGGACATTATAGAGGCTGCTACTTGGACCTCCGTGCATACATTTGCCAAGCATTATAATTTACCTTTATACTCTAGATCCCGAGCAGGTTTTGCCTCTGCTGTTTTGCAAGGGATCCTAACTACACCATAATCTCTCCTGTTACCTCCTCCCTAGTTTGGCTATGGTATTCTACCCATTTAAGGACTGCAGATGCATCCTTGAAGGACATAGTACAGTTTTGTACCTACCATAAATGTAGATGTCCGATAGGAATGCATCTGCAGTCAGGATTACCAACCCGCCTTCCCCTCTGTGGTACTCCTAGGGTATTTGCCCACCTTATAGCTAGCTGGGGGGGGATCTATTATGGTGTATTTGTTTGTATATATGTACATACATGCTTATTTTTGTGTTTGCTCTCTACCATTTGGAAACATTGGCATTTATCCAAATTTAGCCTTCCAAGAGGGCACCTGGCATCTGGGGCAAGAAACACTGAGGAAAATGGCGTTGGCTGATGCCTTTATACCCGAATAACTGCAGCTATGACGTCGGGTGAAGTGCGACACCAGCCGAGGCCAGACCCAGACTTTGGAATCCGGCCAACCGAAGGGCTGCCTGACGACAGGACAACCCATTTGTAAGGACTGCAGATGCATTCCTATCGGACATCTACATTTATGGTAGGTACAAAACTGTACTTTGTGGTCACTAGAAACAGGATTTTCGGATCATCTTGCAATATGGCTAGAGATAAAAGAAAACAAGATATATACATACATCTCATACCTGATGAGTCCCCTACACAGGGTTGACATTTCACAAAGCCAATGACCATATGGTCGAAACCATATGCCCAACATTTGAAATGCCGACCATGCAGAACCGGCATCTCCGTACAATGCGGAATGGATAGATGTCCATCTTCTGCACTGTAGTGCGATCTCAGAGTTAGTATATTTAAATTCCAGGGGGTGTGGGGGACTTGCCCCCCTGCTAGCAGTGTGTTTTTTTTTTGTTTTTTAACATGGTTGGCATTTCAAAAGTTGGGCATATGGTCTTGGCCATATGGTCTTAGACTTTGTGAAATGTCGACCCTGTGTAGGGGATGCATATATAGAAATAAATAAATAAATAAATAAATATATATATATATATATATATATATATATATATATATATAATGTAATTTTTTCTCTTTCTATTTTTAACACAGTAGTACAAACAGTCCTATTTCCTATCCACCAGTCCATAAAACCCTTTTGTCATAAACTTTTGCAATATCCAGAACCTGATGAAGCGCATGTGTATGCGTGAAAGCGCTTGTTTGTTTTAAATAAAACAGAATTTTTACTTATCGTGGTGGTTCCTGGCAATATTTCTTCATTCTAATATCCAGTACTTCATTACATAAAGCTTTCAAATGCCTTTTCAAAGTCTTTCTTTCTACCTCTGTTGGAAATTGTACATAAATCTTCTTTTTTGTTTCTCTGTTAAATGTTTTTATCACATAAAAATTCCATAGGTTACAGTCTTTCTTTTTTTCATATTCTCCAAGAAAAGCATCCATTGAAAAAACAGTGTCAAATATAATATCGGAAAATGTGTCTTTGTTAATAAGAATTAATGCTGTTACCACATGTACTTTTACACCCAAAGGAGCTATTGAATTGTCCAACACTTCTTACCTGTCCATTTCTTGTTTTCTTTACCTTCAGTCCTTACCACGTACTTCTGTTTTTCATTTTTTCTGCCTTCTTTTCTGCTGTTCCACTTTTGATTTCTTTTACTTTCCCTGCTTATGTTTTCTTTTCCATCCCACCACTATTTTTCAGGATTGTCTCCGCATCCTTCTGTTGTATTTTCTCCATAATGTTCCTCCAAGAAACAACTTCATTTTCTGGCTCACTCTGCACCACCATTTCTTTAATAAATTACCCACAACCCACCTGACTGGAGTGTTATAATTATACAGCCATCATTTGGCTCACTCTGTACCATCCTTTCTTTAAAGGACAACAACGGGATTCTGTTATTAAGTGCTCAACTCCTCTGTCCTTTTTCTCCCTATGTATTGTCCCTGCTATTAAGTAGCAACACAGCATTTAAAATATTTTAAATTGACTGTTTCTTTTCACTAGAACAGTACCTTACTGGACTGTGATGATTTCACTTTCGAAAAACTTTTATCCCTCCCTGGAAAAGTCTCCAATTCATTGATGTCATCAAGGCCACTGAATACAGGTAGTTTTTTGGCCAATTCCCTCCCCAAACTGACATCAGCATGACAGTCATAAAAACAACCCATGCTGTGATGTTAGAGCTCCCTAGTCCCTCCCCTACCCATACAGAAAGTAAAGGCTAGAACAAGGAAACAGTACATGAGTCAAGTCTACTGCTGTGATCTGTCAATCACAATAAGCAATCGCTCAAGCTACTCTTACCATTTTAACAACTAGGAAAGTTAGGTGTGAAGGGGGATAGGAGATGAGTCAAAGTAGTACAATTCAGGCTTCACAAAAAAAACCCTGCAGTTTAGCCATTTGAAGCAGGAGTAAAAAGCACTTTGAAAGTTTGTTCTGTGGCATTTGCACTTTGTGTTTTAAGTAGTCATTGAACGGCATGAAATGTTACTTAAAACTGACTAAAAGACAGCAATGTATGGATGTAAAATCAGTGGAGTGGCAGGAGCTTTAGGAAGAAAGAGGTCTGCGTGATGTAACTTTTTACAGATGAGCACTGCATTGTTTTGTCGGCTCCAGGTATCCCACAATCAGAATTACTTCAAGATGCCAGACCCAATGTGGTCAGACTCAGAAATTATGTATAAAAATATTTAAAAACCTGTAAATAGTCCCAGAGTGGTGTTTAAAATGTAGGAAATGCTTAACCATTATGTAATAAACATGTTTTTTGAGTCTGTGGGTGCAGTTTTCCTTTAAGTAAGTCATCCCACAATCCTCCCAATGGAGGGTTGTAATTATACAGCCATCATATGGCTCACTCTGCCACCCTTTCTTTGAGTAAATCTTCCCAAAACCCTCCTGTCTGGAGGGTTGTAATTATACAGTCATCATTTGGCTCACTCCGCACCATCCTCCTGGGGGTCCTGATGGAAGTATGAAAAGTCAGCAAGCAAATGAGTGCAGTAGTGTTGAAATTGAATTCATCCTCAAGTCTTGGTGAGTACCTTTGTGAGGTGGACCCTGTTTTTCACAAAATCTCATGAAGGTGACACTGATATATAGACTATTTATATAGCATATATCATGGACAGAAGTAAATCAAAAATAAAAAAAGATAGCTGGGTGCACAAGATCCAGGATAAAAAAGTGCCCAATCCTGGTAGGCGCACTGGTGCCAGGACTGGAAAAAATAACAGTGTAGAATCCTCAAAATACAGAAACAGTCCTACAATGGGGCCAGGCCAGACTCAGGGGGAGGATGGGACCCCTGTTGTAGAAGGAAGTAGCAGTCCACAAAAACGACAAAAATTGATTGCCCAAAGAAGAGCCATAAAGACGACAAAATTGACTATTGAGGATAAGAAATAAATTATGTATTGTTACTATTATGTAAGAAGCCCAGAATTTCCAGACACAAGATATACAAAACGATTAAGAGAGAAATTAGAGGAAGGAAAAATACTCCTGCAGGAAAGCTTCAAATAAAAATTTGCGTTCATTAATACAACTGATTTTTGAAAAACAGTATATAGCTCAAGAAATTTTGATCTCTTTGGAAAAAGAAGCATCCAAGGAAGTGAGAAAATATAAACAACAAAACCTAGAGATATTTGAAAAATATAAAAAAGAACTGTAGACATGGGAAATAAAGAGAGATTTGATATGGTGCAATATTTATGTAAAGGAGAAAGCCAAGTTAACTAATATAGAGAAGGCAGTCTGAAAGATACTTGAAGAGAAATACAGGCAAAGGCATCCAGATATGGAAAATTTCACAATAAAGAGATTAATAGCACAAAGATGTAATGCAGAAAAGACTATTAGTAAAATAGAAGTTAAAGAAATAGAAGTTGAAGTTATGGAGTGCCTGCAAAGTGAAGGATTTAATGTAGAAGGTCTAAAACAGACTACATCGTAGCATGACGGAGTGAGTCCCCAGAATAAGGAAAACAAGAAGATCAGGAGACGTGAAGAAGAAATATGGACATGGGAAAGGAAAAGAGATTTAATATGGTGTAATATTTATGCAAAGAAGAAAGCAAAACTAACCAATACAAAAAGAGCAGCACCAAAGATATTTGAAGAAAAATATAGGGAAAGGAATCCGGATATAGAAAACTTTACAATACAAAAAATTAGAAGACTAAGAGAAAAGTGGAAAAAGAGATTAATAGAGAAGTCAAAGAAATATAAATTGAGGTTATGGAACAGCTGCAAAGAGAAGGATGTTCAGTGTAGTAAATTAAATACAGAAAGCACCACAACAGGATAGGGCAATGGATATCCAAATTGGAACAGGAAGCAATTGGTCAGGTACCATATGAAGATATTTTGGAGCCTTCCACAGGAAACCAGTATAAACGTTCATTTGAAGCTAGACTGCAAGGAAAGGCACAGGATACTGTGGAAAGTCTGATGCAGTCAGTGCTGAGGAGTGATAGGCCATTGAGTTCCCATACGACAGAACAACAGATGAGACATGATGAAATTGAAGAGAATGTGCCACAGGAAGATGCTATAGAACTTTCTATAGAATGGCCACAGAAAATGGAAAACAAGGGATGTGCCCTCAGTTTGGAAGAAAAGGAGTTAAAAGAAGAGTTGCTTGATTTAATAGACAAAGACAGATAAATCAAGATCAATGAGAGAAATAGACTGCAGAAGGTTAATAAAACCCCAAAATTCAGAAGCTTGATAAAACAAATGAACACAGTAATTAGGACTGTCCATAGAGACCCATGCAATATAACAGAAGTAAACAGGATATATTACTGTGCAGCTAAATTAATAACTGATAAAGTTCTACTGCAGGAACACAGGGTAGATAGGGAAAAGGGGGGGCTAAAAGAGAATACCATCATGGAAATATTGAAAAGAGAAAACTATAAAGCAGCTAAGATAAGAAGTGTCATTGTTAGAAGATTACAGAAGAGGGAATAGATCAACAAAAATAGTAAGAAAAGTAGATGTGATAAAAGCAATGTGCAGTATTAGAACAGACCAGGATCTATTATGCACTATTGGAGATAACAAACTAAAAATTTCAAAACAGGCGGAAAGACTCCGAAGATAAATATAAGGGAAAAGCACAAAATAAGCAATTTATTGATGACCCAAAAAAGTTTTATAGAGAATTGGGAAGTAAGATAAAAGGAATTGAAAGACTACCAAAAAAGAGGAAGTAGATACATTTTGGAGAAGTATCTATGAAGATCCTTTGGAATATAACAAAGATGCTAAATGGGTAGAAGTAAAAGAAAGAATAAGATGTTTAAAGGTACAGGATATGAAATGGGATGAAATCGCAACCAGAGAGATTGAAACAAAGTTGAAAAAAGCCTCTAACTGGAAAATCCCAGGCCCAGATGCAGTACCTAACTTTTGGCTTAGTATTAACTTTACAACAGGATTTAGCCATGAGTAAGAACTATTTATATGCGCACAATGAACACACACCGCACTGGTTAACAACAGGAAAAACACTGCTCTTACTTAAGAGTGAACCTGCAAGCTACCCTAAAAATTATAGACCAATAACTTGTCTTCCAACGACATATAAACTATACATGGGAATTGACGCTGACAGAGTTTGTAGTCATTTAGAAGAAAACTCAATTATGGCAGTAGAACAAAAGGGCAATAAAAGAAAGTCATATGGAACAAAGGATCATTTGTTGTTAAAGTTATAGTGGAGTACTGTAAGAAGGGGATGAATCTAAGTATGGCATGGACTGACTACAAAAAAGCATTTGGTAGTATCCCACATTCATGGATAAAAGAGTGCTTAAAAATGTATAAGCTACACCCTACACTGATTGACTACATTACCGTAACCATGAAACAGTGGCAGACTATTACAGTAACCATGAAACGGTGGCAGACAACTTTGCAATTAAGCCATGATAAAGGACAGATTATTATCCCAGGGATAAAAATCCAAAGGGGGATATTCCAGGGTGACTCCCTGTCACCGTTGCTATTCTGCCTTGCCATTAATCCATTAAGCTGTTTACTTAACAGCTTAAGCCATGGCTACAGTCTGGCTCCTAGAAAACAACAAAGCTTAATGACCTCTCATCTTCTCTTTGTTGATGATTTAATACTGTATAGATCATCAGATGAGGAACTGACAGCACAGCTGCAGGTTGTCAAAACTTTTTCAGATGATATCGGAATGTCATTTGGTCTTGATAAATGTGCAAAAGCAACCTTTTAAAGTAGGAAAACTGCAGCACGAGGAGAACATCACCTCCAGGCTAGTTTCTCAGCATACTGCATCTGAGGTTATCCAAGTGCAACTAACTCTGGGCAAAACTGCAATCCAAATTGTAGCTTGCTACAGATCCCCCACCATGCCCCAGGATTCCCACTCCTCTTTTCTTGATATACTGGAAAATATTAGGGTTCATCCAAACACCCTAATAATGGACGATTTCAACTACCCCACCATTAACTGAGAAAACTACTCATGTGCCAACTCCTCCGCTCAACGCTTTCTGGAATTCATAAATTCCAATGCCCTGGATCAGCTTATCCACACCCCCACCAGGGGCAACAATATCGTAGACCTAGTCATTACCAGCATGAATGACCGGTGTTCCACACTTGAAGTCAATTCCTCGTTGGTCAGATCTGACCATAAGCTAATCATCCTAGATATCCACATCCCGGCCCACCCCCCCCATTAAGGAAACCACAGTAAAATATTTCTCCAAAGCCAACTTCATGCTTCTTAAGACAGAAGTGGTGAACTTCATGACACCCATGCAGATGTACAACACAGTTCCGACTACTGAATCCTACACAAATGCACTGTATAAGCACTTACACGAGTGCATGGATCATGCTATCCCAAACAGAACCAAGACGCTGTCCTCCAAAAGAAGGAAGCCAGTCTGGTGGTCCCATGCCGTAAACAAACTGTACAACACAAGGAAGAAACTGTTGCAAAAGAGAGTAAAAGCCCATGAGTGGAGGAGCAGCCTGGTCAGCCTCAGTAAAAAGCTGAGATCCCTTATAAGATCCTTCAAAGCAAGCTACGAAAACAAAATTGCCACTGATTCTATGGACAACCACAAAGCATTCTATAGCTATGTCAAGAATCTCAATGACAACACCCAGTTCTGCTCTGACTTACAGCACAATGGCACGGAAATTATAGAACTAACTGATATTGCCAACATCCTGGCAGATAGGTTCAGTGCTAACTTTACCCCCCCTCTCACCCCCTAAAGGGCCCATATCTATACAAGAAGAATGCAGTGTCCCTGTAATCACAACTCCACAGGTAAAAGCTGCACTGTCTAAAGACAAAAACACAGCATCCATGGGACCAGACAACATCCCAGGCTACATTTACACAAACTTCAGAACGAACTGGCTCCCCACCTAAGCACCATGTTCAGTCATAGCCTCATGTCAGGTTTTGTGCCCACTGAGTGGTGCACAGCAACAGTTATCCCACTCCACATAGGGGGTGCCACCATTGATCCTGGGAACTGTTGCCCTATCAGCCTGACGAGCCTGGTCTGTAAGGCCATGGAACGTATCATCATGGAACTCATAAACAAAGACATTGGTAACCTCCAAACTCTGGACCCCACCCAGTTCGGATTTGTGAAAGACAGATCATGCCTCCTGAACCCAATCGACTTCTTTTGAGGCAATCACCAAAGCCATAAACGAGGGTAAGGTGGTTCACACAGCCTATCTTGACCTCTCCAAGGCTTTCAACAGCATCCCCCATTCTGGAATTATAGCTAAACTCACTAACCTAGGTATAAATCCCTACGTCACAAGATGGGTTGCCAACTAACTCACTGACAGAACCCACACTGTAAAAGTTGCAGACTCCAAATTTGACATCAAACCAGTGACAAGTGGAGTACCACAGGGTTCAGTCCTGGGACCTCTCCTATTAGCCTGTACTTCAGAGAAGTAGCTACCAATCACAGAAGGCCTTTGGCTAATGAAGTTCACAGATGACTGCAAACTAGGAGCCATAGTCGAGTCCCCAAATGATGTGGACATCCTACAGAAGGGCCTCACTGAGGCAGATGCCTGGTGTCAGAGCCATGGCCTCAAGCTCAAAGCCAAAAAGTGCATTGCCATCCCCTTTGGTAAAAAGTTTATACACATGAACTACCACATAGGCGGCAGTCTACTTAATGCCGAATGTGTGATGAGGCCTTGGGACCCAGGTGGACAATAGTCTCTTCTTTGATAATCACATTGCCACAGTAGTCAGGAAATCCTTCTACGTGGCACACCTCATCACAAAAGGGCTCTCATCCAGCAAAAAAGAGGTCATTGTTTCCCTCTACTCATCACTCATTAGACCCATTATAGAGTACAACGCCCCTTTTGGAATGTACCTCACAAGACATCTGCAGCAGCTGGAAAGGCCACAGAAGTACCTCACAAAGAGGATTACTGGCCTCAAACAGATGCCTTACACTGACATTCTTAAAAAACTCCAGTGTTACTCCATAGCATATTGTCTACTCTGAGATGATCTCTGCCTAACATATAAAACTATGTCAAACCCATAGCTGTTGGACATGCTACATGTAAAGAAACCCCAATTCCTTCAAGCTACATGCTCTAGGAACCTAAACCTTGTCACCACAATAAACAGGACATGCTGGAGGGATAGATTCCTGTCCCAGAGACTTCCCATACTCCGGAACAGGCTACCCATCTACGTCAAGCAAAGTTCCTCATTAGCACTCTTCAAGAAAAATCTTTATGAGTGGATGGGAGATAGGAAATACACCCTGGGGATCACTTCTGTAGCTCTGCTTGACAGGGGCATGGGAAAATAACTTTCTTGGGTGGTGTAAGCCAGGGAACCTTGTTGAATAGGCCTACTTAGGCCCTTGGGCCAATAGCCTAGTACCTACCTATGAACCTATAAAAGAACTTGAGCAAGAGGGAGTGTATAAATACTTGGGAATTGATGAAGGATCCGCAATAAAACATGAACAAATGCGAATAAAATTCAGTAAGGAGTACTTTAGAAGACTTAAATTAATCCTGAAAACAGCATTAACATCTAGGAACAAGATCCAAGCTATAAGTCAGTTTGCTTTTCCTGTCCTAACTTATAGTTTTGGAGTGATTGACTGGCCCCAAAAGAAATGCAGGAATGGTTAAGGAGAGGTGAATTCACATCAAGAAATGAAAGATTAATATTGGCGGCCCAAGATAGTGGGCTACGTACACACTGGTTTACAAATTCCATTGAACATGTGGAGAAACGGACATATGTCGGTTTTGTAAAACCGAATTGGAAAGTCACACACCTTGTTGCTGGTTGCAATGCATTAATGGCAGAGGGACTATATACTGAAAGGCATAATAATGTGGCGAGACTGTTACACTGGAGATTGTGCAAACGTTATGGTATTGAAGTGGCTGAAAAACACTGGAAACATGAGCCACAAAGAATCATAGAAGATTAAATTAATATCACATGGGCTCATCCAATACCAACAGTTCAAAAGATAGATGCTGTGCTGCAAAGAACACTTTTGGCTAACATCAAAGAGTGAAACAATACTAATTTTATGATCTTTAATTGTACTTTGACTTAGGAATGGGGTCCATTCCCGTCATGGTATTAGAAACCCAAAAGACGTGGAGAAATTAAAAACATCATCCTTTCTTTAAGTAAATCAACCCACGATCCTCCCGACTGGAGGGTTGGTTGTAATTATACAGCCATCATTTGGCTCACTCTGCACCACCCTTTCTTTAAGTAAATCATCCCACAATACTCCCGACTGGAGGGTTGTAATTATGCAGCCATAATTTGCAGACTCCTTTCCATCAAACAGGTATCTTTGAAGCATTTTCTCAGAATCCTGTGCACATTCTCTCGTTTTGATATTTGCTTCCTCCTTCATTTCTTTCATTATGCCATCACTTCCTTCTCTCAACATTTGCCTTCCTGTTTGTCTGGGTCACCTCTGTGCCTGAAATGGAAACAGGAAGTACTCCTCCAAATGGTTCCCACTCACAACAATGATGAGTAGGGTTTTTTATTGATGTATACATTACATATTTACATTATTTACAAATCTCCATACATTATAAACTTCAATTTAAGCATTTCCTTACACTCTTTTCTCCACAACCAAAACATTATTTTCTCCAAAGTCTTTGTCAAAGTCCAGTTTCTGTTGTATTTAATTTCATTTAGTCTCTTGTTCCATATTGTCCATGAAACATTAAGTATCACTATGTCCATTTTCTTCACTTCTTCCTGTTTTTGTGCACCATAGTAATCAAATTCTATTATGTCCATATTTACTTGTTCAAATTTTAACAAACATTTTCACCCTATTATCTTTATATCTTTATTTCCTCGAATTATTAAATCTTTCAAATTTCAAAAACACATGCTCATAGTGTCAAACTCTTCACATTTATTAGATATTCTATCTTGCATTTTTTGTATGGCATATTTGCCCTAACCAGCAATTTTCTAATAGACAATCTCCATAAAAAAATCATTACATTCTTTAATCTTTATGTAGTTGTATATCTCCTCATTATGGCTTTTTTCTTATCTATTTCTAAATCTTTCCATGGATCAATGAAATATAATAGTTTCATAATATTTAAGTAGCATTCCTTTCTATTTTTCCCACATGTATTCTTTTTTATTTTCCATATCACAATTTTGTTTTGGCACTGTTTCATTTCTTCATCCACAGAGCTTTTACTTCTTTTTGAACTTCCATTCCTTCCCATACGTCTTTGTATTTATAATATAGTATCATTTCTATCAAGTTTTTATTTTCCTTCATAATTCCTTTTAATACCTTATATAAAATTAAAGGTGCTGCATGTGCTATTTGGTTTAGTAAACCTAAGCCTCCTTGCTCTTCTTTGATGTATAGAATCCCTCCCTTTTGATTGGATTCAGTCTAGAGCCCCATATAAAAGAAAATATAATTATCATTAGTTTATTTTCACACTTAATAGGAATCATATAGATGTTGGCAACATAAGCAAATGTTCCTGTTACCATGGTGTTCAACAAGTGTGCTTTTTTTGAAAATCTGTACGATTTCCAAAAAATAGTCCCTATGCTTTACTTCTCTGAGTACATTATCCCATTGTTGTTGTCTGTATTCATTCCTTCCAAATATTATTCATATAATATATCTATATATTTTTCAATGAACTCACTACCTCCTATCATACCTTGCAAACCAAATCCGTTACTTTTCTGCTTATTTATACTTAAAGCAGTTTTAAATTTATATTTAATTTTTCATTTACTTTTTCCATCCATACTTAACAGTACAATATCATTCACATAATTATACCTCATTGGTAATTGTACTTCATCATTTTGTATCCGCCGCCACTTGACATTTTATCGATTTCCTTCACTATTACAGTCATAACTAATGAGAACATTACACTACTAGTAGGGCAGCCTTGCTTTTTTCCACATTATATTTTTATTTATTCCCCAATCCAGCCATTTACATTTAGTTTCATATAGTTCCTTCTTTCATAAACAGATTTTATTACTTGTAATATTTTTTGCTTACATTGTATGGCTGCAAAATTCCCCATAATGATTTATATTAAATATTATCATAGGCTTTACTTATATCCCCCTATCAAAACCTTTGTTTCTCCATTTTTTATTTATGATATCAATTTGTTCATAGGTTCATACTAGGCTATCTGCCCTAGGGCATTTATAAGCCTAGCCAGAGTGTGTTTGGCTTTCGCCACCCATTTTAAATTAATTTTACTATGCCTTTTTTTGAGGTTAGTATACTGTGCCTCTGTCTAACAGTGACACAGAAGTGATAGCCGGGGTAAACCTATGATCTCCCATCCACTCATCAAGATTCCTCTTGAAGAGAGTCAATGTGGGACTCTGCCTAACCTGGACTGGGATTTTATTCCAGAGTGAAGGGAGCCTCTGGGTTATGAATCTGTCCCTCCAGCATGTCCTATTTATTTCAGTGCTGAGGTTCAAGTCTGTCGAGCGTACGATGGGATTTAGATTTTCTGAGGTGCAGCATGTCCATTAATTCCGGGTTGGACATGGCTTTATACGTCAGGCACAGATCGCCTCTGAGCAGGCGGTATGCCACTGAGTAGAGCTGGAGTTTCTTTAACCGGGCAGCATATGGCATGTGTTTCAGCCCTTTGATCCTCTTGGTGAGGTACTTTTGGGGTCTTTCCAGTTGCTGCAGGTGTCTGGTAAGGTACATCCCAAAAGGGGCATTGTACTCAATTATGGGCCTGATGAGGGATGAGTAAAGAGGTACGATGACCTCCCCTGATCTAGATGTGAATCCCTTCATGATTAGGTGGGCTATATAAAATGTTTTTCTAACCACTTTGGCCACGTGGTTGTCAAATGAGAGATTGCTATCAACTTGGGTCCCCAGGTCTCTAATGACTTCTTTTGTACTTAATGGATTACCACCTATGTGGTAATTTGTGGGCACTTTGTTTTTGCCAAAGGGGATGACTATACACTTTTTGGCGTTTAGCTTGAGGCCATGGCTCTGGCACCAGTTGTCTGTTTCTATGAGGCCCTTTTGGAGGATGCTTGTGTCGGCTGGAGAGTTTGGTTATGGCGCCCAGTTTGCAGTCATCTGCGAACTTGGTCAGCCACAGTCCTTCCGTGTTGGCCTGTACCGCCGAGAAATATATACCGAACAAGAGAGGTCCCAGGACTGAGCCTTGTGGGACGCCACTTGTAACTGTTTTGGAGTCTGATATGGCTCCAGCAATTCTAACCATGTGGGTTCTGTCCTTGAGCCAGTTTGCAACCCATCTAGTGACATAGGGGTTTATATTTAAGCTGGTGAGCTTATCTATAATGCCCGAGTGGGGTATTGTATCGAAGGCTTTTGCGAGGTCCAGGTAGGCTGTGTGGACCACCTTCCCCTCGTCAATGGCCTTGGTGACTGTTTCAAAGAAATTGACCAGGTTTAAGAGGCAGGATCTGCCCTTAACAAAGCCAAACTGGGTAGGATCCAGTGTCTGTAGGTCCCCAATATCTTTATTTATGAGGTCTATGATGATCCTTTCCATAGCTTTGCAGACCAAGCTAGTCAGGCTTATGGGGCGATAGTTTCCAGGATCCGTTGAGGCACCACCTTTGTGGAGAGGGACCACTGTTGCTGTACGCCACTCTTTGGGTACATAGCCTGTAGTAAGGCTAAGATTGAACAGTAGTTTTATGTTTGGGTTTAGCTCTTCTTGGAGTTCATGTAGGATGCAGCCGGGACACCATCTGGTCCCATTGATGCTGTGTTTTTGCTTTGGAGAGGCGGCTCTTACCTGAGCATCTGAGATGTCAGGGGCAGCACTCTGTTGGGATAGATATTTGCCCTTTTGGTGGGAGGGGAGAAGTTTGCACTGAACCTGTCAGCTAGGATGTTGGCAATGTCTGTGGGCTTGGTGTATTTTTTGTCATTTTGGACTAATTCTGAGCATATCTGGGAATTCCCACCCAGGTTCCTAACATAACTAAAGAAAGCCTTGTGATTATCTTTAGTGTCCTGTGCAATTTTTCTCTCGAAGCTGGCCTTAGACGATTTTATGAGTGCCCGTAGTTTTTTGATAATACTGATCAGAGATGCCTTCCTTTTTGGGATTTTGCTCTATCATGTAGTAGCTTCCTCCTTCTATTGTATAGTTTGTTTATGGCTGGGGTCCACCAGACAGGACGTCTGCCTTTGGAGGATTTGGTCTTGGTTTTATTTGGGATTGCATGATCCATGCATTCCTGAAGGTGTTCATAGAATGCGTTTATAAAGGATTCTGCGGTCTGGGCCGTATTTTCCACAGGCCCGGGGGCTTTGAAGGATTTCGCCTCGGTTTTGAGGCGTGTGAAATTTGCTTTAGAGAAGTTTTTCACTGTGGTTTTCTGGGCAGGGGGTGGGGTCGGGATGTGAATATCCACTGAGATTAGTTTATGGTCTGATCTTACCAGTGAGGGATACACTGGTCTGGAGCATAGTGTCCCCATGTTGGTGATGATCAGGTCCAGTATGTTTTCCCCTCTTGTGGGAGTGGTAACAAGTTGTTCCATAGCATTTGAGTTTATAAATTCTAGGAACCTTTGGGCTAGGGTGTTGGAGCTAGAGCAATGCTCCCAGTCTATGTTTGGGTAGTTGAAGTCGCCCAATATAATGGTGTTTGGAGAGACCTTCATATTTTCCAGTATTCTCAGGAAGGCCAAGTGGGGTTCCTGTGTTTGGGAGGGTGGTCTGTAGCAGGCTATAAACTGGAAGGCAATTTTACCCACAGTTAGTTGCACATGGATAGTCTCTGATGCTTCGTGCTGTGCCACCAACCTGGAGGTGTGGGTATCTTTGACGAATATTGATACCTCCCCTCCTTTTGTGGTTCGGTCCAAGTTTTGGGGCCGAAAAGCATGGTATGAGGTATAACCTGGTAGTGCTGGGGTGCTCTCGGGAGCCTTGAACCAGGTTTCTGTTACTGCACAGATATTGATGTTCTCCATGCTAAGGAGAGTTTCGAGTGCGTGCATCTTGAGGTTTAGACTTCTGGCGTTGAGTAGCATTACTCTTAGTTTCTTATCTCTTGTGATACCTATGGAGGTGGGTTTGTCTTTTGAGCCTTGCTTAAAAAAGGCACTATGGGGGTAGCAAGAGCCTTTGCCAATATCCGAAAGCCCAGGGGTGACAGGTGTAAGCCGTCCCTAGCGAAGCATCGTGGCCTGTCGAGCATGTCATCCCAGGCTGACAGGCATTGGATCCCCTTTGAATGACACCAACACTTAAGCCAATTGTTGAAATTGATCATCTTGTCTTCATATTGTGGCATCATTCTTGGTGAGGGTAAGATGCTACTCAAGGTCAGGGTCATACCGGCCTGGGCTACATGCTCAGAGAGCTCCTCTATGTCTCTTTTCATGTAGTCCAGGGAGGTACGTCTCAGGTCATTTACACCAGCATGGACAATGACTGAGTCATATTTGTACTTGCCTTGGAGTGACCTGAGTGCATGTGTTATGTGGCGGATCTTAGCGCCCGACAGGCAGCTCACTGTGACCTTCTCCTTGTTCAGCCTAGTGAGCGGGACGTCAGTGTGCCTGACGATAGAGTCACCTATTACATGTGTATCAGGTTTGTTGTTTAGCCTTAAGGGCTGTGACTGTTCGGCACACTGGCTTTGTGAGCTATGTGTTGCACGTGTTTTGTTTTGGGGTAGCGGTTGCTTGGGTGTCTGCTTTGGAGGTCTCTGCTGCTTAGGCAGATTTTTATTTAGAGCCTCTGAGTATGTTTTTGTGTGTTTATGTGTTTGGTTTGTTGTCGTGGTAAGTCTATGTGAGACTGGAATTGTAGTGAGTGTGGTTTCCTTCTCCTCCTGACTGGTTACGCCAGTACTGAGTTGAGAGAGCTTAGCCTCCAGTTTGACTATATGGTTGCATCTCTCACATGTGTTGGAATTTGTTGGGAGGAGGAGAGGGTTGTCTGTGTACATGAGGCAGTTGTAACATTGCCTAAAGATTCCCAGATTCACCAGCTGGACCGGAGAGGAGATTGACAGCTGACCTTTGGACATGCTAGAATAGTATTGGGAATTCCTTTATAATTGAAAAAAGGGCCAATGGGGAACAAGGTACTCAAGGGGAGTTTGTGAGGGTGTAGTGCTTTTAATTTTTTAGGGCTGACTTATATAATTGCTTTAGTGAGCAAGTGCCAGGTAACTTAAATGCAAAAACGACAAACAGTAACTTTCTTTCAAGTGAAACAAGGAAATAAGTACAGTAAGTAATGTAGATATCACTAGGGATCCACAGAAGTGCTAAAAGGCTGTGTTTTAGGTGGAATTAGCATTTCAGGGAAATAAACAAACAACAAGCATACAAATAAAGCTAGATTCAGCAGGCCTGGATCTAGTCTATGCTACAGCAAACAAGGTGTACCAATTTCTGTAAGAAACAGTTAGAATGTGCAGGCACTATAAGCCTCTAACCAGAAATTCCCTGCTCAGAAGGGCAGAGTCCAGCCTCTCCTGCCACAAGAGTGCAGACAGCAATCCTTCTTAATGTAAAATAACTGGCCTGAAGCCCAAGTGCTTAAACCAGAACTAATACACTTTTAGAATAACAGACACTGAGCTCTCAATCAGCAGTTCCCAACTTAGAAGGATGTAAGCTACCTGTCCTGTCACCACAGTGCAGGCCACAAACCTTCCTAATGTAAAACAACTGGTCTGAAGCCCAAGTGCTTAATCCAAAAGACTTAGAAATGATAGCTACACTTTAATCAAGTTACTACCAGCAGTAATAAATACAACTGAATACTTTAAAGAATGCCTGGATTAGTGCTCAAGTTATACAAACAAAGCTAGATTCAGCAGGCCTAGATCTAGTCTATGCTACAGCAAACGAGGTGTACCAATTTCAATAAGAAGCAGTTCAAATATGCAGGCACTATAAGCTTTAACCAGAAATTCCCAGCTCAGAAGGACAGAGTCCAGCCTCTCCTCCCACAAGAGTGCAGAACACGAACCCTCTTAATGTAAAATAACTGGCCTCAAGCCCAAGTGCTTAAACCAGAATTAATACACGTTTAGAATAACAGACACTGAGCCCTCAATCAGCAGTTCCCAACTTAGAAGGATGTAAGCTACCTGTTCTGCCACTACAGTGCAGACCACAAACCTTCCTAATGTAAAACTGGTCTGAAGCCCAGGTGCTTAAACTAAAAGGCTTACAATGAGTTGCACCAAGCAGTAATAAATACAATTGAGTACTTTTAAGATGACGCAAAAGCAAAATAAAGTAGGAAAAAACAAATACAGTAAAAGCAGATAATTTTTTTTTTTTTTTTTTGGAAAGAGAGAAAGGAAAGAGAGAAAGGAGTAGCAGAAACTAAGCTGATTGGCCTTCTCAAATGCTCTCCCTGTACTGGGTAGAATGAGGTAATGACACTAGACTGGGAGGAGGGTCCCAGATCAAATTTACACTAGGGGTGGGCAACTGCATAGCCACCAACTAGTCTAAGCTGTAGTCCAGGAGACCTCAGTCAGCCGATGACCTCAAACAATTCTCTCACTGAAATGCCTGATGGCTTTGGCTAAAACAAGATGTCCTTGAATTATGTGCTCAGACACACAGCCTCCACAAACACTAGGCCCAAATACAAGCCTGAATATGGAAATGCTACAAATATCCCCACTACTTAGAACAAACTGCAGAAATGTTACTCACAGCTGAAAAGCAGCAGTGAGCCTTTAAATGAAAGTTTTAAACAGCTAAAGGAGCCACTAGAAAAAAGAGTTTAACTGCAACAAGTTATCATAAACAAACAACCCAACAGATGCTTAATAAGAGTGGACAATTTCCAGTTAATACCTCACACACAGTGAAACTAGCTAGAAAAAATACACAGTACACAAAGTGCTATAAACAACAAAGAAATAAAGAACAAAATAAACAAAAAACAGGATACTTAATGTTATATATTGTAGCTCCGAGTTTGCTGAGTGTCCTTCCTTCGATCAGCTCACTGTTCTCTTATTATCCATAATAACTCTTGACATTCTTTTCCTTTTCTGTTGAATACATTTTGTCATATATCCTATCCATTTTTTGTAACCTTTTTGTTATTATTTTCATAAAAAAATATTATAATCCATATTATTCAGTGTTATAGGTCTCCTCTTTACTTCCCTTTTTAAATGTTATAACTCCTGTACATATATCTTTCTCTTTAATTCCAGTTTCTAACCATTCATTCATAACTTCTATAAAACATATTTTTGCCATTTTTCTGTTGCAGAATTCATGTTAATACCTTTTAGAATTTCGTTCACTTTTGTTCTAAATACTCGTTATCTTCATTATTTAATTTTTCACCTTTATAAATTTGTTCTATATTTTCTTCTTTTTTAACAAATAATTCCAATACTTATTCTTTAATTATTTCAATATTCCTTCTTGCTGTCTTATTTGCTTACCTTCTGTTTTTTTAATTATCTTATTTTTCTTTCTTTTATTATTTTACTCTGATACAGTGCTACCTCTTCTTTCTTTCATTGTAAACTGTATTTTTGTTTGTATAACAAGTTGTTAATTTTAATTTGATTCATTTTATATATTTCTTTTTCATAAAAGGAATTTTTCTTCTGTAATAAGTCTCTAAATGTTTCTTGACTTAATGTCTTCTCTCTTTTTCTTTTCTTTACTTCTTTATACTTATTTCTCTTTAAAATTAATCCAACAAACAGTCCAATTCTCATACAACTCTCTCATATTAATATGGTTTTTCCATAAGTTCTTTTTTCTCTTCCTATTCTAATTCCTTTTCATTAATTCTCTTTATTCCTTTTCCTAGTCTTACATATTCTTGATTTTCCTGTACTTTAACCCATATAGCCACATGATCTGAAAATCCAGCATACTTGATTTTTTATAACTTTTAAACTATCGGATATTAAAAAAATAATTAATTTCTGTCCTAATTTCATTCCTTTTATAGGTCCAGTGGTTATTCTCCCATACACTTAACTTTCCACTTCTCATAATTTCTTTAACCATTTTAACATCACAATTGCTCTTATTTTTTCTTAAATTACAGTTAAAATCACCCACCACTGTAATGTCCATACTTACAAAAACCTATCCAAGAATATTTTTAAACATAATTTCTCTCTCTCTTTTTTGTGGCATATATGTATAAAGCTGTAATTATATACACATGTTTTCCATCTCAAGTGTTTTACCATAATTCGTCCTAGTTCCACTATGGTTACATCTAATATTGTAATGCTTTCTTGACATAATATACATATGCCCGAGTACGTTTCTTTCCCCATGTTCCAAACTACCACACCATTCCAACGTTTTTGTTTTTTCTTCCTCTGTTAATAATCTGTCATCTTCTAAAACAGTAATATGTGCATTTATGCAGCACACCATTGTAATATACCTATTGTCCTTTTAAGATAGTTCATGCTGTTCACATTTAAAGCTAATATTTCTAGCTTTTAAGAACTGTTAGTATAATACAATGTTTACCCATTTTCTTTCTTATTTTCTGTAAGCGTTGTTTATGAATTTTCTTTTCCTTTCCTTTAACACTTTTCCCTGTCTATTTCTTTGTATTTCTTACTGTGCACCAATCAGCTTCTTCCTCACTTGTCTCCTCTGTTTCTTTTTCCTTGTTACTTTCTTTAACTTCATGTATAACCTCTTTATCAGTCACATCTTTGTGTACATTTCATGTATAACACATTCTACTATCTCTTCATCCTGTATAACTTCATGTATAACCCCTTTATCAGTCACATCTTTGTGTACATTTCATGTATAACACATTCTACTATCTCTTCATCCTGTTTAACTTCATGTATAACCCCTTTATCAGTCACATCTTTTTGTACATTTTCTTTTGTAACATATTTTTCTATTTCTTTCTCCTCTATAACTTCATTTTCATTTCTTGCACACGCATTTCTTATTCTAGCCAAGCATGAGCAGTAATACCACATTTTTTGCACTCTAAATCACATTGTTTGTGTTATGTCCTGTTTTATCACATAAATAGCTTCTTTTTTATGACATTCATTGATTAAATTATCTTTTTTTTCCCCACAAAAATAACAAGTTTTTGGTTGACCCTTGTATTTCACTAAACCTCTATTACCATGAACATTAATAATTCTAGGTACATGCATAACTTTATCCTTTTCCATTTTCAGTATTACTCCACATTCCCATCCCCCAGTCCATAGTCCTCTTTCATCATATATTTCTGTAGTCTCCCTTACTTCCTTATATACAGTTGACAAATGTTCTTTCAGCTGTTTTGCTCCAACTTCAGTTCTAAACTGGATCGTTATTCTTTTTGTTTTTGTTTATCTCTAAAAAGCTTGCATGGCATAATCTGACCTTGGATGAATATTTTTCTTTTGTTCGTATGCACCCAAAATTTTTTTCATGGCCTGCCCAGTCTCAAATATCAAGTCACAAAAAGTCTCTTTATTAATTAAAATGAATGCTCTTACTTATTTTGCTTTGACACCCACAGGTGTTATGTCAGAGTCCCAAATCTTATAGCTGTCCAAACTTTCCTCTTTTTTACAGCTCACATGTGCTGTATATTTCTTTTTTGTTTCTTTTATTTCTTCTGTGCTCCTTCTTCCACCGTTTGTGCGTATGTTTTTGTCTCTGGAACTTTCTCTGGCACAGTCTCTTCTCCTTTTTCTTCTATTTTCTGCATGATGTCACTCCATGAAATTGCTGCTCCATTTTCTTAGCTCACTTTGGTTTACCATTTCTTCCAAATAATCATCCCGCAACCCCCCCCCCCATTAAATGGTTGTAATTCTTTTTCAGAGGTAACTGTCTCTCTTTCAAACAATCTCCTCTGAAGGTTTTCCACTGAATCCGTCTCTGTTACAGCTACAATCCTCTTTTCCTGCAGTGTTTTTTCTGCATCCACATCATCAGAAAAAACTTCTGATAGCGATTCTACCATTTCAACTACATTTTCAGCAGCTCTCACTCCAGTTTCAGCAAACACTAAATCAGCCAAGTTTTCTCCCTGTTTCTCCTGGCTGCCTCTGTGCCTGGACAGGAAACGGAAGTTAGGATGTGCAACACACACAATCTTACCCTGACTACCATGAGTAAGGGAAGTTCCCCGATTGCCTTTCCAAATTTTTGCTAGTAGTAGAAGTACTACCTTGGGTATCCCTTGAAAAGATGCTACTAGATTAGTGGGACTAACTCGATCAAAAAGGATAAATAAATAAATAAATAAATACATTTCAAAACTTGCTGCCCTCTATCCATCCATGCTTATTTGTCTCATTCAACTCCTGTAGTGACTTTATGAACAGTCACAACCATTTATGGCAATTATTAGACAAGTAGGGAACCAAAGTTGATTGCTAGGTCTTTCTGTTTTATATATATATATATATATATATATATGTCTCACACACACACACACACACACACACACACACACACACACACACACACACACACACACACACACACCTAGGGCCAATTTAGAGGTTCCAAGCCACCTACTGCATGTCTTTGAGAGAGGGGAGGAAACCAAATTTGTTGCAGAAAACCTATGAGAGCACAGGGAGGACATGAGGACTGTGCATAGGAACCAAGATTTGAACTAAATAACTTATTTTAGTGATGACACAGTGCTATAAAATTTAAATATTTTTACAGTAAGCAAAGCTCTCTGTTCCACTTATGCACCCCCATTACTTAAATATTTCTTTCAAGATTTTGCCCACAAGACAAAGAAGAACATTCCAGAATTCTTTACATTGTAGGGCTAAATGTAGTGCAGCCAGCCATGCAGAAAACTGGTACATCATTCAGATTAATGCAGCCAAGCGTGTGTAATGCGTCATCATAATTAGCACGCATGTCATCATTCAGATTAACGCAGCCAAGCGTGTGTAATGGTTCATCATAATTAGCACGCATGTCATCATGTAGATTAATGCAGCCAAGCGTGTGTAATGGTTCATCATAATTAGCACGCATGTCATCATTCAGATTAACGCAGCCAAGCGTGTGTAATGGTTCATCATAATTAGCACGCATGTCATCATGTAGATTAATGCAGCCAAGCGTGTGTAATGGTTCATCATAATTAGCACGCATGTCATCATTCAGATTAACGCAGCCAAGCATGCGTAATGCGTCATCATAATTAGCACGCATGTCATCATTCAGATTAACGCAGCCAAGCGTGTGTAATGGTTCATCATAATTAGCACGCATGTCATCATTCAGATTAACGCAGCCAAGCATGTGTAATGGTTCATCATAATTAGCACGCATGTCATCATGTAGATTAACGCAGCCAAGCGTGTGTAATGGTTCATCATAATTAGCACGCATGTCATCATTCAGATTAACGCAGCCAAGCGTGTGTAATGCTTCATCATAATTAGCACGCATGTCATCATGTAGATTAATGCAGCCAAGCGTGTGTAATGGTTCATCATAATTAGCACGCATGTCATCATTCAGATTAATGTAGCCAAGCGTGTGTAATGGTTCATCATAATTAGCACGCATGTCATCATTCAGATTAACGCAGCCAAGCGTGTGTAATGGTTCATCATAATTAGCACGCATGTCATCATTCAGATTAATGCAGCCAAGCGTGTGTAATGGTTCATCATAATTAGCACGCATGTCATCATTCAGATTAATGCAGCCAAGCGTGTGTAATGGTTCATCATAATTATACGCATGTCATCATTCAGACTAATGCAAGCGTGTGTAATGGTTCATCATAATTAGCACGCATGTCATCATTCAGATTAATGCAGCCAAGCGTGTGTAATGGTTCATCATAATTAGCACGCATGTCATCATTCAGATTAATGCAGCCAAGCGTGTGTAATGCTTCATCATAATTAGCACGCATGTCATCATGTAGATTAATGCAGCCAAGCGTGTGTAATGGTTCATCATAATTAGCACGCATGTCATCATTCAGATTAATGCAGCCAGGCGTGTGTAATGCTTCATCATAATTAGCACGCATGTCATCATGTAGATTAATGCAGCCAAGCGTGTGTAATGCTTCATCATAATTAGCACGCATGTCATCATTCAGATTAATGCAGCCAGGCGTGTGTAATGCTTCATCATAATTAGCACGCATGTCATCATGTAGATTAATGCAGCCAAGCGTGTGTAATGCTTCATCATAATTAGCACGCATGTCATCATTCAGATTAATGCAGCCAAGCGTGTGTAATGGTTCATCATAATTAGCACGCATGTCATCATGTAGATTAATGCAATAGCGTGTGTAATGGTTCATCATAATTAGCACGCATGTCATCATTCAGATTAATGCAGCCAAGCGTGTGTAATGCTTCATCATAATTAGCACGCATGTCATCATGTAGATTAATGCAGCCAAGCGTGTGTAATGCTTCATCATAATTAGCACGCATGTCATCATTCAGATTAACGCAGCCAAGCGTGTGTAATGCTTCATCATAATTAGCACGCATGTCATCATTCAGATTAACGCAGCCAAGCGTGTGTAATGCTTCATCATAATTAGCACGCATGTCATCATTCAGATTAACGCAGCCAAGCGTGTGTAATGCTTCATCATAATTAGCACGCATGTCATCATTCAGATTAACGCAGCCAAGCGTGTGTAATGCTTCATCATAATTAGCACGCATGTCATCATTCAGATTAACGCAGCCAAGCGTGTGTAATGCTTCTTCATAATTAGCACGCATGTCATCATGTAGATTAATGCAGCCAAGCGTGTGTAATGCTTCATCATAATTAGCACGCATGTCATCATTCAGATTAATGCAGCCAAGCGTGTATAATGCGTCATCATAATTAGCACGCATGTCATCATGTAGATTAATGCAGCCAAGCGTGTGTAATGCTTCATCATAATTAGCACGCATGTCATCATTCAGATTAATGCATCCAGGCGTGTGTAATGGTTCATCATAATTAGCATGCATGTCATCATTCAGATTAATGCAGCGTGTGTAATGCTTCATCATAATTAGCACGCATGTCATCATGTAGATTAATGCAGCCAAGCGTGTGTAATGCTTCATCATAATTAGCACGCATGTCATCATGTAGATTAATGCAGCCAAGCGTGTGTAATGCTTCATCATAATTAGCACGCATGTCATCATTCAGATTAATGCAGCCAAGCGTGTGTAATGCTTCATCATAATTAGCACGCATGTCATCATGTAGATTAATGCAGCCAAGCGTGTGTAATGCTTCATCATAATTAGCACGCATGTCATCATGTAGATTAATGCAGCCAAGCGTGTGTAATGCTTCATCATAATTAGCACGCATGTCATCATTCAGATTAATGCAGCCAAGCGTGTGTAATGCTTCATCATAATTAGCACGCATGTCATCATGTAGATTAATGCAGCCAAGCGTGTGTAATGGTTCATCATAATTAGCATGCATGTCATCATTCAGATTAATGCAGCCAAGCGTGTGTAATGGTTCATCATAATTAGCACGCATGTCATCATGTAGATTAATGCAGCCAAGTGTGTGTAATGGTTCATCATAATTAGCACGCATGTCATCATTCAGATTAATGCAGCCAAGCGTGTGTAATGCTTCATCATAATTAGCACGCATGTCATCATGTAGATTAATGCAGCCAAGCGTGTGTAATGGTTCATCATAATTAGCACGCATGTCATCATTCAGATTAATGCAGCCAAGCGTGTGTAATGCTTCATCATAATTAGCACGCATGTCATCATGTAGATTAATACAGCCAAGCGTGTTTAATGGTTCATCATAATTAGCACGCATGTCATCATTCAGATTAATGCAGCCAAGCGTGTGTAATGCTTCATCATAATTAGCACGCATGTCATCATGTAGATTAATGCAGCCAAGCGTGTGTAATGCTTCATCATAATTAGCACGCATGTCATCATGTAGATTAATGCAGCCAAGCGTGTGTAATGGTTCATCATAATTAGCATGCATGTCATCATGTAGATGAATGCAGCCAAGCGTGTGTAATGGTTCATCATAATTAGCACGCATGTCATCATGTAGATTAATGCAGCCAAGCGTGTGTAATGCTTCATCATAATTAGCATGCATGTCATCATGTAGATTGCGACTGTGCACAAGAAATGGTGTTCCAAGCAATATTACAAAGTATATATTATAATATCACTTAGCATGATAGTGTTAACTGAATCGAAACTGGATAAATTGCATTATCTTAGTGAAGCTGTTTGAATGCTCACCCATAAGCATTAGATATCAGCTGTGCTCATACATGCATTTTGAGGTCTCTTAATGACCTCATTTGAAAGTTAACTCCTTTGTTCATTGTATTACATTTACACAGTTTGTCCTGGGCTTTCCAACCGCCTTGATGCACAGTGTATTTTGTTTTATTTGGCAGTACATGGCATCCTGCCTAATCACTGCAGAATGTATTTATTTATCATTGTTTATCAGGATCGAGCATTCATCGACAATGATCAAGCACAGGCTCATCCCAGGCGACCCTTGACTGTGTTTGCACTTATGTTGAAATAGTGGACATTTGATTATGTGGTAATTTTGATTTTTCATTTTGTGTACTCACCCTGATATTTGTGTGCCTTAGACTGTTCATCTGAAGTAACAATGCACTTAGGCACAATCAGTACACATGGGCTTCAAAGCTGCAGTTTTTTAGCACTAAAGGTCACCTGACTGAACTGAAGTCTGATACCCTGGTTCTAAGAACACTATTGTGTCGTTACAGCTGCGTTCTTCTTTTCTGTTATTTATTTTTATTTAATGCGGTATTTCTACAGATTCATTGTTGCCACTTACATTGCTTCAGGCTTCTTGGTTCCATCCCTAATTGGATACTGCACTCTGTTTCCTTGAAATTAATGCTGATGTAACGTGTTGTTTGGAGGGAATGGGTAGTGTGCCTGATGATGAGTTGTTAAACTCTCACAGCACCTTAGTCAGTGGAATTGGATGTCTTGATTGGTTAATAAGATTGCCCATAACTGCTTGTATATATACAGGATGTCTGAAAAAAGGCAAATCAGGAAGCTGGCTCCTCAACTGGAGGTGCATTTTGAGGTGGAATAGGTGTTCTGACTAAAAAGTCATAGAGTTGCATGGCTCAGTCAGAGCTCCTTGTGGGCTTAACTTGAGGCAAGGCATGGCAGAGCCTGAAGCGTTGACCTTCTGTTTAATGGCCTCTGTTTGAAAGTATTGTTTGGGATTCATCCTAAATGGTGGTGGACCTGCATTGACTATGAAGCCTTACGTTAAGGAATGTACATATTGTTTATTGATTTTTAAGTATTCTGCCAAGCCAAGATGGCTCTCTTTTCTATTTGGAGCAGTAAATGATTTTTGTTAGTGCTCCCCTCCAGTGTTTTTGCAGCTTTACACTGACTGTGTATATTTGGGCAGTCTGGCCAAAGATGTGACAAAAATACCAATCCTTGCCATGCCTCTGTTGTCAAATACATGACCTATTTGAGCTAAATTTCCCCAGTAAAGTTTGTAACTAGACATGTTTTGCTGCTGTTCTTGGAGTGCTTACTACCTAATCGGAATTTTCTTTTCTTCTGTTTCCTGGTGTGTTTCCTTTTACCCACAACTATGGAGGATCCACCATAAACCTTAGTGAAACATAAGGAGACTGAACAGGAGCTGGTGTACCTGTTGTAACTGGCTAGTGTGATAGCTACCGCAGAAACGGGCCTCCCTTTAAGAAGTTAATCAGTGAGGACAAACCTAGAGTCATATTTGGTGCCCTTTTGGAAGATAGGTCATCAGAGAAAAGTGAGCAATTCAGAATGGGTTAAATGTGTACTGTCATCCGACAGTGGAGTCATTAAAAACATGCATAGACATAAAGGGGACTGATTACACTGACAGTGAAAAGGAAATAAAAAAAAAACTGTTGCCTAGGACTGGGAAAACTTCAGAAGTATGCGCTTTAAAGTTTTATAACTGAAATTTTAATACTGACAATCCAGTCAAATATCTTATGCATTACTTAAAACCTATCTTAAAGCTGTGGTTAGAAGCTGATAATAGATTTTGAATATTTTCATTTTACTGTCAATAAGTAGATTTAAAAGAACATTCCCTTATTAATATGAGAAAGTGGGTTTTTGCTAAGTAATCCCAAGAAGTCTTGAGGAAAGTAACTTTAGTAGCACTCACGTTTGTCAGTGACACATAGTTTAAAACTGAATTCTTTGCTTCTAAGTTAAAAGTTGCAATGAAAGGCATGCAAGTTTCTGTGAAGCAAAAAGTATCAAGTAATGGAATAACTTGACCCAGATGTGCAGAGAAGTGTCACATAGCCAGGTTGTGTTCCAGTAGTAGTGAAGAAAGAGCTAGAAGAAGAAATGGCAACACTGATATGCATACTACAACTTACACTTTTCCTACGGAATGTGATAAAAGTGTAGCTGGAGTAATTGAGTTGCTGTATCATTTCACTGTTGCAATTAATCTAGTAAATTGTACTGGATTTTAGAAATGAGAGACATTCATGTCTGGTGATACTCTAGAAGCATGAATGCATTGTCAAAGATCCTAGTTTAGTAATAAATAAAAAGGTGTAGGGGTGATATGCATTAATTGTAATAGAAGGTAATACACATGTAGATGTTCAGACATTTCTAGGAAAACTTTAGCTTCTTTTAGCTGTAGCCACTGAATTTATTAACTGTGTTAAACTAACAAAATGTTTTGCCCGTTGTAAGGAACTGTGGAAAATGTTAGAGGAGGAAGAATCCATAAATACAGTGTGGCAACTGATGCACCTCTCTAAGAAAGAGGCAAAGTGACGGCCATTCATTATTAGGTTGGGGAAGGAACACAGTGACACTCTTACAGAGATCCAGAATCAAAACTAGCTGAGGGATTTAGGATAGACGCTACAAAAGGGTCTATGAACAATATGTGTTCCCAGAAACATGCACCTTATAATAGATCGACAGAAAACCAATAGTAAAAGAGATGTTGGTGTGGGCTCATAAGGTGAAAACTCTGAATTAAAAATCGGTAAAAGACAGATGTCTGCACAGAGGGGGATGCTAGAGAGAACCCCAACCAAGATGGTTGTCTGAGGCCAAAGCTCTGAAGTGGGCCTGCTTGTAGGAATTTGGATAAAATAGTGCTCCCAGGGTGGGGAAAAAAGAAAGACAGATGAGGGAACAGAAGTAGCATGAGGAACAGTCTTTGTGAGGTCTTTGAAACAGACAGTAAAACAGCAATAAACAGAAGTAGAAAGGCTATAAGGGGAGCATCAAGATCTGCAGGAAGATACAGCAGCAGTTAAAGCTGAGCTGCAGGTACTGATTCAAAGAATTCATGAGCTGTTAGAAATAAAAAATAGAAATACTAAAAAGACAGGAAGAAAAGATGGTTAATCTGGAAAAGTCACTTAAAAAGAACTAACATCAGGATAATTGGAATACAAGAGAGTCTGGCTGACAAATGAATGGAACATTTGTAATGGAGCTATTACATGAGACTAACAGAGACGATGCATTGAGTGGAATGGCATAAAACAGCAGCGAAAGGCAGATTTAAGGCAGATTTTGTCATGTTTCCATTTGTTTGTTGTAAAAGAAATTCAATATTAAGGCAACCAAAAATACTTTGTTATCCCTGTTTGCAGGGATGCTCACAAAGCTGGTTGGCAATTACTTAGAAACAATATAGAGGAAAAGGAAAGCAGTACTGGAGGCAGTAAATGAATTATGAATCTGTGGGACAGCCGCACGACTGAAATATCCTGCAATTCAGAAGGAAAAGGACTTGTTCAGGCTGCACAAGACGTGGATGTTCAAAGGTTTAAATAAAGGTATCATAGATGGCTAACCAACACAGGCATTAATAATCTGAATCACCTGCAAGACATGAACTGGGACAGAAGCCTTGCATGTAGGAGCAGTGATGCACAGACATTGGGCGGATGTACAACTTCAAATTCTGAAAACTCTGCCGGGAAGAAGGTGAGACCAGGATGTGCAGGGGGGCTGCATGCCAGTGTAAGAGATGAGCAGGGAATAAATAAATCAGAAAGGGAGCCACTAGCAGAGTAGGAAAGCGGCAAGAAGGAGTAGAAACAAGTGAAAGAGTCAAATGAAAGGATCAGAAGAGCAATAAACCTCTCCCAAGTAGTTTTAGCAACAAAAACAGAGAAAGAAGCAGAGATAGATGGGGGGAGCTCAGAGAAGATGGGAGGAAGGTGTGTTGGATGTTTTGGGTGAGTGAACTGCTGGATGAATGAGGACTAAATAAGCTGGATAAAAGGATTTATGATGAATTGTAGTCAAAGAGGCGGAAGGCAGGATTGTAGCAGGAATGAAATTAACCACGAGAGAAGCAAGAAGGTGACTGAATGGAAAGGTAGGTGACTGTGGGCAGCCGAATGAGGATGTGTTAAATGAAATACACCCCTACCTTATGGAGTTATACCCAAGGGGAGCACAGCATTAAAAATCTGTAAACAATGGAAGGAAATGCATCAGTTTACTGGGCAGTGATGGGTTAAGCAGTCAGAGGGCATGTAAACAAGCTACCAAGGGAAGCAATATACGTTTCATAACTACTTAATGATGTACGATAACCCATGGTGAACATATTTATTATTTAACTCTAAAAATAAATAAGTAATAATTCTGATGTAACAACTTGGGGCCATGAAAAGGAATGCATGTGGAACAGGGCAAAATAAGGTAAATAATGACTGACAAATGTAAAGTGAAGGAATGGTGGCAGAAAAGATTAGTGAAGAACTGCAGAACTACAACAAAAATGCTGGACTATCATATAAATGAAACTGGCACACCAGACTGATGAGCAGCAGTGGGGAGGGGAATATGGGATGCTGTAATATAAAAAGACTGTGACATCACCTATTGGGTTGTCATGTTGTGAGGGACACTGGAAAGGAATGAAGAAAAGTCTTAAAAGTCCCATGAGCAGAGTATACCCATGCATATGGATGAGTCAAAGGGCAGGGGTTCAGAGGTCAGTGATAGGAGTGATCTGAATGCAGCAGCTGCCAATGAACTCAATGTGCAGCTCAGACGTTAGGCCCAGACAAACAGTTGAAAAAGTGAGAAGGACTGAGTAAAAACAAGGAGGATGTAGATAACGTCATGGAGCATTGTGAGGTTGTGAAATCCTGTCGGGAAAAAGTGGGCCAGGTAGGGGATCACTTGGCAGGGAAGGGTGGACAATAAGTAACCCATAATGCATCAAATAGGGCAAAGAAGAGTTCTGCAAGAGCTTTTTTATTAACTGGGCATAGACAAGAAGAGATGGAATGTGTGGTGACTACAGTGTCACCACAGAAGCAGATAAAGACAGGTTGTACAGATGGAGGGAAAAGAACAAAAGATAAGAAAAGAACTAGC
Organism: Protopterus annectens; assembly: GCF_019279795.1. Taxonomy (NCBI): domain Eukaryota; kingdom Metazoa; phylum Chordata; order Ceratodontiformes; family Protopteridae; genus Protopterus; species Protopterus annectens. The sequence goes on from NC_056745.1 coordinate 14,060,957, forward strand.
CCATGTAATGAAAGAGGGAGGGTGGCTGGACATATGGAGGGAAAGCTTTTTGAGCAATGGGAAATACAACTTCAGAAGAAACATTTTGGTACAAGCACATGGGTTACACAGGTTCTTGAGGAAGGAAAACCTAACCGAAGTAACAGAAGAGATTTGAATACAGGAGACACACATACCAGATTATACAGCAATGAGACTTAAAGTAAGTGTGCAGGAACAGAAAGTAATGAGAGAGGGGTGGAGGTGGACTAACTATAAATAAGAGAGAGACATGGCAAGGGCTAGTCAAGGAATCAATACAGGAAATATGAAAGAAAGACAAACTAGAGGAGCACTAGTGTGGTGGGATGAGGTCACAGTTGGGGGGCATCTGATGAGTACAGAGGGAAAAGGAAAGAAGGAAGGATGATTGAGGAGCTGGAGAAAAAGCTACGTATGGTTCAGAAGGACTATGGAAAATGAAAGCAGAAGGGAAGGACTACAGAGAAAAAAACAATATGAGGAGAACTGGAGAATAAAATTATTACTGTGCATGAAATTCAGCAATGATACTGGAGGGACTGATGGTGGTTAATAGGTTCATAGGATGGTATTAGGCTATCTGCCCTAGGGCCTATACATACCTAGCCATAACGGTTCCCTGGCTACTTCTACCCAGGACATTTACTTCACAGGTCCCCTGTCTAGCAGGGCGACTGATGTGATCCCTGGGGTGAATTTCCTATCTCTCATCCAGTCGTCAAGGTTCCTTTTGAAGAGGGCCAAAGAGGCGCTCTGTTTGACATATATGGGCAGTCTGTTCCAGAGTATGTGGAGCCTCTCGGACAGGAACCTATCCCTCCAGCATGTTTTTTTCATTGTGATGGCCAGGTTTAGATACCTGGAGTGCGTGGCTCTGAGGATCTGGGATTTCTTTAAGTGTAGCATGGTCCAGCAGCTCTTGGTTTGACATGGTCTTGTATGTTAAGCAAAGATCACCTCTGAGAAAAATATATGTGACAGAGTATAGCTAGAGATTTTTAGATGGTCAGCATAAGGCATCTGCTTTAGTTCTGTGATTCTTTTAGTGAGGTATTTCTGTGGCCTTTCCAACCGTTGCAGATGTCTTGTGAGGTACATACCAAACGGGGCGTTGTACTCTATAATGGGTCTAATGTGGGATGAGTACAGTGGGACAATGACCCCCTTTTTTTCTGGATGAAAAGCACTTAGTGATGAGATGTGCCACATAGAAGGATTTCCTGACTGTTGTGGCGATGTGGTTATCGAAGGTGAGACCACTGTCCTCCTGTGTCCCTAAGTCTCTCATCACACTTTGTGTTTAGTGTACTGCCACCTATATGGTAATTCATGGGTACATGTTTTTCCCCAAAGGGGATAAGTATACATTTCTTCGCAATGAGCTTGAGCCCATGGCTCTGGCACCAAGCATCTGTCTCTGTAAGGCCCTTTTGTAGAATATCCACATCATTTGGGGATTCAGTAATGGCTCCCAGTTTGCAGTCATCTGTGAACTTTGTTAGCCAGAGTCCCTTGGTGTTGGCCTGTACTTAAGAGAAATAGATGCCAAACAAGAGCGTTCCCAGGACTGAACCCTGAGGTACTCCACTTGTCACTTTTCTGGAGCTGGATTTGGAGTCTGCTACTTTTACAGTGTGGGTTCTGTCAGTAAGCCAGTTTGCGACCCATCGTGTGACGTAGGGATTAATGCCTAGCTTAGTATGTTTATCTATGATTCCAGAGTGAGGGATGATGTGGGGGATGATGTCGAAAGCCTTGGTGAGGTCTAGGTACCCTTTTCCACGGCTCTGGAGACTGATTCAAAGAATTCAGTCAGGTTGAGGAGACTAGATCGGCCGTTCATGAAACCAAACTGGGTGGGGTCTAGTGTTTGAAGGTTGCCAATGTCTTTGTTTTATAAGTTCCATGATAATGCGTTCCATGACTTTGCAGGTCAGGCTCGTCAGGCTGATGGGACAATAGTTCCCGGGGTCGAAGGTGGATCCCCCCTTGTGGAGTGGGATAACTGTAGCTGTGCGCCACTCATTGGGCACAGAGCCTGAAGTGAGGCTATGATTAAACATGACACTTAGGTGAGGTGCCAGTTCATTTTGTAGTTCATGTAGTACATAGCCTGGGATATTGTTTGGCCCCATGGATTCTGTATTCTTAGCTTTGGAGAGTGTGTTTTTTTACCTGTGTGGCCATTATTGCCAGTATTTGGCAATCTTTTGGTATTGAGATGAGCCCTTTGGGAGGGAAAGTAGGGTGAAGTTGGCACTGAATCGATCTGCCAAGATATTGGCAATATCGTTGGGATCAGTATATTTAGTGCCATTCTGTTGTAGCTCAGAGCAGAGCTGAGCATTACCATTTAGATTCTTGACATAACTATAGAATTCCTTGTATTTGTCCTTAGAATCTTTGGCAATTTTATTTTCATAACTAGCTTTGGAGGATTTTATGAGGGATCTCCGCTTCTTACTGAGGCTGGTAAGGGAGTCTTTTGTATCCTGGGATTTTCCTCTTTTCTGCAATAGTTTCTTCCTTCTGGTGTATAACTTGTTTATGTCAGGGGACCACCAGATTGGCTTCTTTTTTTTTTGGAGGAGAACATCTTGGTTCTATTCGGAATAGCACGATTTATGCACACGTGGATATGCTTGTACAGTACCTTAGTGTAGGATTCGGCAGTTGAACTTTCAGTTTCTGTCTGCATGGGTGTCATGAAGTTTGTCACTTCTGACTTGAGTAGCATGAAGTTGGCTTTGGAGAATTTTTTTATGGAGGTTTCCCTACTGGGGGTGGGGGGGGATGTGGACGTCAAGGGTGGATTAGCTTATAGTCAGACTTGACCAGCAAGGGGGTGACCACTGTTGTGGAGCATCAATCTCCCATGTTGGTAATGACCAGGTCAAGGGTATTTGAGCCCCTGGTGGGACTATGGATTAATTGCTCCAGGGCATTGGAATTTATGAATTCCAAGAACCGTTGGGCAAAGGTGTTGGTACCTGAGTAGTTTTCCCAATTAATGGCAGGGTAGTCGAAATCACCCGGTGTTAGGTTGTATCTTAATATTTTCCAGTATGTTTAGAAGGGTGTAGTGAGAATCTTGGGGCATGGTGGGGGATCTGTAGCAAGCTATAATTTGGATTGTAGTCTTACCTAGTGTTAGTTGCACCTGTAGTATTTCAGATGCATTGTGTTGGGCAACTAGCCTGGAGGTGTGAATATCATTGGTGAATATGGACACTCCACCTTTAGTGTTTTGGTCCTGGTTTGGTGGCCAAAAAGTGTGGTAAGAGTTTTAGCCTGGTATTGCAGGGGTGCTCTCTGGAGCCTTGAACCAGGTCTCAGTTACTGCACAGATGCCTATGTTCTCCATTTTTAGGAGAGCCTCGAGAGAGTGCATTTTGAGGTTTAGACTTCTAGCATTGAGTAGCATTACCTTCAGATTTTGTATGCTTGTATCTGTTACGGTGGTGGTTTTGTCCTTTGAACCTTGCCTAAAAAAGGCACTATAGGGGTGCAAGAGCCTTGGCCAGTAACCTGAATCCCAGGGGCGACGGGTGCAGACTATCCCACCCCCCCCAATGGGTGAAGCACAAGGAAAACAGCTAGGCAATAAAGACAAGAAGCAGCAGCAGGTAGGGAGATGCAGTCAGAATTTAAGGGGATGAGATGGCGAATATTTAGAAGAGGATAAGTTAATAAGGAACGATTTAAGGAATACAACAGGGAGCTTTACCAACAACACAAAGGGGCAGAAGTTCAAAACTGAGCTGGGGAAAGACTGCAGAAGGATATATGCTAGATCAGTGGTTCCCAACCTTTTTTGACTTGCGTACCCCTTGGCAATCCATTTCCCTGAAATTGTACCCCTCATATTGTTGGCATTTGTAATAGTTGCTTTTATGTCCAATGTATGTGTTGTAAATGTAACGAATAAAATTTGATAATAAAAACAATCTTTAATAGTAAAGTGAACAAACAGTCTATATATATATATATATATATATATATATATATATATATATATAATCAGTGATACATATAAATAAGTTATAAAGTTATCATACAGTTAAACATTTCAAACTTAATAAAATTTTAAACTACAAACAATTATTAAGCAACTTTATCTTGCACATATTTAATGTGAGCCTTGTGCTTGTTTTGAGGCACATAGTTTTTTGAAATTGGGTTCAACTGATGAAAGGTATAATCGTAAATCTGGAACTGCATTCAGCTTATTACGATATTTGTTTTTAATTAAGACATAAGAAGAGAAAGCTCTCTCTGCTAGTTCAGTACTTGTAAATGGCAAAAGAAGCAAAAGGGCCTTGTCAGAAAGCTGTTCGTATCCTCTGCTGATGTTTGCCCAAAAGTTAATAAGAAAGTGTCCTTTGAATTCAGCATTTAAAGTACTATCAGTTGAAAGTTCAATCAACTTCTCTTTCTCCTTGACTGATAATTTAGCTGCCTGGACATATTGTTCTTCAAAAGGATTTGAAATCCAATAGGTTTCTTCAAGTTTGGGGAAGTACTTCTGGAAGTCCGATTTTAGCCCTTTCAAGTATTCATTTATTTTCTTCCTTATTTCCCGGGATAGATTAAGTTTGTTTTCAGATAAGAAATTATGCAGAGTTTCAAATATCTCAGTTTGGCCATTTTCAAGACATGACCTCCAAAAATCTATTTTTTTAATCATAGATTCAATTTTGTCTGAGACATTGAAGATAGTTATTGAGCTATTCTGAAATGTCAAATTTAATTTGTTTATAATCTGGAAAATATCTGATAAATATGCAAGTGCCTGAAGCCAATTACAGTTGTGTAACTTGGAAGCAAGGAAGAAAGGATGGTCTTCGAAAAACACCTGGACTTCATGTCTAAGTTCAAACAGCCGGGTAAGTACTTTACCACGAGAAAGCCACCTTACTTCTGATGAAGAAGCAGAGTAGAATGAGGACTCATCATCTCTTCACACAGAGCTTTGAAAATTCTTGAGTTTGTGGACTTTGATTTTATAAAATTCACCACTTTCACAGCTTCATCCAAAACAAGTTTTAATTCCCCAGGGAGGTTCTTGCATGCTAAACTTTGTCTGTGGATGCAACAGTGGTCCAACTTATATTGGGAGCTACCTTCATGACAATACCACGAAATGCTAAACTTTGTGGATGCAACAGTGGCTCCAACTTATATTGGGAGCTACCTTCATGACAAGACCACGAAGACCAGAGTAAATCCCTGACATAGACTTGGCACCATCGGTACATAATCCACAACAATTAGACCAATTAATCTCCTTTTCTTTGAAACAACAATCAATAACATTAAATATATCCTCACCCCTTGTGCGTTGTGACAGAGGATGACAAAGCAAAAGGTTTTCTTCAACTTCATTATCTTTCAAATACCTTGCAATAACAAGCAAAATAGCACAATTGGCAACATCTGTGCTTTCATCAACTTGAATAGCAAAAATATTACTGCTTTTAATTCTACCTATTACTGTCATTTCAACATCATCAGACATCTCTTCAATTCTTCGAGATATTGTATTGTTTGAAAGAGGGATGGTGGTCATTTTCCGCACATGTTCTTCTCCAAGCATACATCGAATGGCATCTGTTATACAGGGAGATATTAAAGTCTTGGCTATGGTATGACTTTTACCACATTTTGCGATACGGTAACTAGCTTCAACTGCATTTTCTTAGTCTTTGTTACCTGACAGGATGTATGATGTCAGATTCATTCTTTTGTTATTTTCCGCTAACCGTTTGAAAAAACTGTATTCTTTGTTTTTATAGTTAGCATGTTTCGTTTCTAAATGTCGTAAAAGTAGGGAAGGTTTCATGCTACCATTTAACAGCACTTCCCCACACACCACGCATTGGGGCTTAGGACAGTCTTCATTTCCCACATACGAAAATCCATATTTCGTGTATCCATCACAGTACTTTCTCTTTTTCCCTCTTTGAGACACTAAGGACTGTGCTTGGTTAGTGTTTTGCACCAAAATGTTGGACATGTCTTGAGAAGTACTCTGATCACATTCCATGCTCATATCATGCGTCAGCTCTTTTGTGCCTGGTTTCAGCCACTTATCCATCACAATATCTAGTAATAAGACAATTCCGAAATTAATTTTAATATTAAATTTAAATAATGATAAAAAGAACTGTAACTGTTAAGATAAGAAAAAACTAAGTTTCTCAATTTTCCATGTCAAAAATGTAAGTAGTACTACATGAAAGCAAAATGTGTGTAATTTTGCCCCACAGCCATTCCATTCTCCCATTACTTGGCTGTATCCCCACTTCTCCCCATTTGCCATAAACACTGTTCAAAACTGTCAGTGTGCACACTTTTTTCTAATGATTACAGATATTTGGATTTAATTTAAAATTTGTATTTCAAATATACTTAATAAAGCACAAACACTGACAGACATTTGCTAAAGCTAAACAAAGTGTCGCAATGAAAATAGACTTGGCATTAAAACTTCTCTGCCTCTGAAACTCATATTCACTGAATCAGTATTGAAATCCACATTCAAAGAAAATGCATCTGACCAGTGGCGGATTAAGATTAAAGGCAGTTTTCAAATCAGTCAGTATGACAATCTTAGAGGCTGCTATTAACAAACAACTTTATGTATCAGAGTGCATGTTCACCCAAAAGTCATACAACATTCCACTACATTCTCTTGCCAAACAAAAGTCATTAAAATAATGTAATTATGAACATACATCTCATTTAATTTCTAATCTAACTCTAACCTAAGCATCAAGTGTATCTCAGCAAGTACTACAATTCAAGTCTGGAAAGGACCAGTTGATCTCCAAGAACTTAATTCACTTGGTCTACAAACATATCAGCTGCTATGAGTTAGTTACCTTTCCAACAACGTGACTTGCATAAACTTCAAGCACTACTACTACCAGTGTTTCTCCTAGCTAAATTCTTACTTTTTACAGGCATAGCTTTCAACTTTCCATCTCCAAAATGAGGAACATCAGCCCTCATAATGTGGAACAAATGGGCAAAATGTGGAACACGTAATAATGGCTTACTAACAACTTCATCTGGAAGCTCACAGTTAAATGTGATATTCAGCTATTTATTGTATTTTTTTAAAGTTTTAAGGCTGTGTAGATATACAAAAGAGATGAGGGAGTAACAAAAGCCATAAGACAAAAGGCAAGCTAAGGTAAAGCTAAGAAAAACAAAAAAAAAGACTACCATGCTTGATAATTAGAAATATAGTAACTGCAATATGCAAACTATCCACTCAACTGAATATCAATATACCAGGCATATCTTCTAAATTCCTTTTCTCACTCTCAAAAACAGAACTGGTAAAGTTTACATAAATTCTAATGATGTAATGGCCACTTCAGCCGAATCATAATGTGAGTTGAAAATATGAAACAACTCATCAAGAGCAGTAAAAGACACCAAACTAACATTTGACATACCGTTGACTAAATGGAACTGAGATAAGGTGCTTTAGTTGGGGAGCTGATGACATGCATTGAATAGTAATAAATGTTTACATAGCGCATGAAATGCATATACACAAATACACCCTAAATATAAGATTTATGATTTTTAGATATACATTTTAATTTAAATTAAGTAAGGAAATACACATCTTGCATAGAGCCCTAATTCTAAGAACTGTTGCAGTAATGCTTAATGATGTATGCGCTCTCTGATACAATAATAAAGAAAAATGTAGAGCTGCCAAATGACTGTAGGTGCAGACCTGTGTGCTGAGTTGCTACAGCAGCCAATATATACCTGCATGTGAATGCAAGAACACTATTAATTAGCTTTCACAACTGTTTAATGGGGTCCCAACATTTAAATAGCATGACATATTACCAGACGCACATCCCAGTCTAGAAACTGTAAAAACCTGCCACTGTATGCCATTGATTACACAGCAAGGTGGCAAAACCACATCAAAAACTAGTGAGTATGCAAATATTCAATAACTTTGAGGGTTTTTTTGGGAGGGGCATACAAGTAGCTGGAACCTAAAACAGATATCACACATGTCCTTACACAGTCTTCCTTACAACTGAAATAAATCTGTTATAACTCAGACATAAACAGATCTGACAGCTCAGACTGAAATCTCTTTCAGCAGTCAAGACAAATGGAATCTCCATACAAAACAGTAGTAACATAGAAACTTAGTTTGAAAATTTCTCTTTCAGAACAGATTTCTTCTTAAAACCACAGTTGCACGACTACTAGACTATACTGGCATCAAACATTGAGTACAGCAACACATCAACTGAAGTATCTCGTCTTCTTAAGACTAAAATTCATACAGACTAGTACTGTCTGCTGCAGAGTCATACGTAGGTCACAGCAGTGTTTGAACACACTCATACTGAATGATGGCAGGCATACATATACATTCCTTCTTTTCAAATTAGCTTCTGCTGAGCAAAAAGAAATCAAATGTAACCATAGGGCCTAGGCTGACAGTGCAAAAAAAAAATCCATATCTGAATGCACAAGTTCGGAAATTCTAAGAAACAAACAGATGAGCTGGAAACCAAATCCTAAGGCAACCGATTTTAATAGAACAAGTAAAATTACAGTGTCTCTCCTTCAGACTAAAAACTACAAAACAGTGCTCGCTATCTTTATATACAAGTGGTAATTAAGCACACACTCACGCTTAATTAAAAAGATTAACAAATTGTTTAAATGTGCTTCTCTTCATCAGTAAGCATACAAGAAATAATACTATACAAACAAACAATGAAGTTAAGCATGAACAAATAGTTCTGAAACAATACCCCCTACTAGTAAAAACCTCTGTCAAAATGACAAATGCTACACTTTACTAACAGTAAAATCTAAATATTTATAAAATTAGGCTCATTTTAAAAATTAAGCTAATTTTATTAACCATTTAAATAAGCACACACAGGATGCCAATATATTAAAGCCATACTATGAAATTCTAAAAGATTATTCACAGTCTAACTCTATCTAAACAAAATTTTTACAACACTTGTGAAATATTATTTAAAAGCACCTGTAAAATGCAGTGTTAACAAGGTGTTCTTACCTTTCCTGTTTTCGTGATCCCACAGTTCCTGCACACACTTGACACAGAATTACATGCAGCGACACACAACCTTCTTCAGTTAACTGTAACGGTTACAGTATTCAAGCGGGAACACGTTGGCACCTTCACAGAACACTTCCGAGTTTGCGCGATTGTGAAACTTCCGAGTTTGCGCGATTGTGAAAGTGCCTAAGGCAGGATTACTTTCTGCCATTGCTAATTTTTCCCTGCGTACCCCTAACCAACCAAGCACGTACCCCTGGGGGTACGCGTACCCCGGGTTGGGAATCAGTGTGCTAGATGATGTAAAAAGAGACAGTCTGATTGTAGAGTGTCGAGGGGTGCGATAAGGAAAACTATACAAGATTAAAGAGAGGAAAGTTGAAGGGGATGTTGGATTCCCTCTAGAACTCTACAAATGAGGAGGGGTATAAATGTGGAATGTCCTAGAGGAGGAATGCAAGACAATACAGAACTTGGCCACAATAAGTAAAAGTGTGATGAGGGCCAGGAGGACCATGATAAAAGGAAAGGAGGAAGGGAGGAAGTGAGTAATTATAGGCCTATCTGTTTGATTCATGTTGATGTTGACAAAGGTATCGGCAAGATAACTAGATGAAGTATTGCTAAAAATAATGCAAGCGGGGCAAAACAGCTTCATGAAGAGAAAAAAGGCAGAAAAAATGGTGGGTCCTGTTGGAATTTATGTACAGGGAGTAACAGAAGCAGGATGAGAAAAAGTGGGATTGTGCTCTTTGACCTGTAGAAGGCCATTGATATGATGAGGTGGGAATTCGTATGGTATATATTGCAGCATTAACACTGAGGTGAAACGTTATACACTGGGTGCATTAACACTGAGGTGAAACGTTATACACTGGATGCATTAACACTGAGGTGAAATGTTATACACTGGATGCATTAACACTGAGGTGAAACGTTATACACTGGATGCATTAACACTTGGGTGAAACGTTATACACTGGATACATTAACACTTGGGTGAAACGTTATACACTGGGTGCATTAACACTGAGGTGAAACGTTATACACTGGATACATTAACACTTGGGTGAAACGTTATACACTGGATACATTAACACTGAGGTGAAACGTTATACACTGGATAGATTAACACTGAGGTGAAACGTTATACACTGGATACATTAACACTGAGGTGAAACATTATACACTGGATACAGTAACACTGAGGTGAAACGTTATACACTGGGTGCATTAACACTGAGGTGAAACGTTATACACTGGATACATTAACACTTGGGTGAAACGTTATACACTGGATACAGTCCAGTACCCAGAAACTGAAATACTCAGAAACAGAGGAGTATCTGAGGGGGCATATAGGCATAGAAAAGGGGAACGGACAGTAGTGCCTACAATCACCACTCCTGTTCATGCTTATGACTGAGGAGCTGTGAATGGAAGTCAGTCACAATTAACAATGCTTGAAGTAAATGAAGGGATAAAATCTCAGTTTGTGTTCTATGCAGATGGCTGCATGTTAATATCAGGGAAAATGTTACAGCAATGATCACAGTAAGAGAGACATGTGAGAAGTTTAGGAATGATGGACTGTGGTGCAACAACACAAAGATGGTGATTGCAAGATTAGGAAAGGGGGGAATAGGTGAAATAAAAGAGGTAGAATTTCCCTAATACCTAGGGGTCTGTGTTTGGAACATATTGAGAGATACACAGTAGAGGAAAATCATGGAAGAAGTTGGTAAAGGATAGGAGATACTCCCAAGGGGTGGATGTTTACATTGCTTCGGAGAATGAATACAGCAAGGAGGATGAAACCACCATTAATCCTCCACCTACTCGCAACATCCAAATACACTCTTCCTGGGCAAAAGTTATAACAAACAGAAGAAAACATAGATTACTGGCACAGTAAAGGCAAGGAGAAAAGACCAAGCAAGGCAAAAATGAGAACAAATAGGAAGAGGAGGCTGTGGGACCCAATGTATCCCATCATATGCACTGTCATGTAGCATCATTTATTTATTTTACTTTTGTTAACTGGGAAAGTCCAACTGGACACGGGTCCATTTTCAGCAGAGGCCTGGGGAGAAAAGCTCCATATACAGTACAATACAAGTTAGGATTTCATTTACATCTATGAATGCATTACAGCATACAATAGTCAGACATTAAATCTTATCAGGATTATATACAAGTATATTACAGACTCATTTCAGCATGTAGTAGGCAGAATTTTACATTTTAGGTAGTAGGTTTATATGCAGTAGAATGACAGAAATGTTTCCTAACCACCCTTTTCTCACTGGATGGAAACAGGAGAGAAGGAGGTATAGAATAAGAGAGTATGTGTAAGGGAGACGGAGACATGTTTACTGAAAGGACCTGAAAGAAACAGCACTAAAGATCTGGGATGAAGGGGGTTAAGGGAACCTCAAACACCCATGAGGAACAGAAGGGTTCAGGCAAAGACAGGAAAGAAAAATAAAAAAAAATGTGTAGAAGTGGGATAGCTCAAGAGGAAGATTTGTTCTGTAGAGAAAAGGATGTCTGGGAAACATTTTAAACAATGGAGAAGTTAATACAGAATTCCACAGACCCAGTGGTACAAGTGCTTGGTACTCGCAGCAGTCTGGAAAAGGAATAAAGAGGGGGTAACAGGAGAAAGGAACACGCAGAAAGGGATGTAAAAGGAGAACAAATGGCACAATGGAGAAAATGGAAGGAGTTAGGGAGGCAAAGGACCGAACAACTCTGTGAAGCCCTAACAGAAAAAAAGGGATGAGGTTAAAGAGGATAGAATGAAAAAAAAATTGTGAAAGGGAGGAAAAATAAAAAGGAGTGGCAGGATAGTCAGAGAAGATAATTCAAGCAGCCCTGCACATGCAGAAATGACATGGGGTGTGAGATCCAAACCTGAGATACTGCATAGATGATAGATCTAACCCTCCATGACCTGCACATGCAGAAATGACATGGGGTGTGAGATCCAAACCTGAGATACTGCATAGATGATAGATCTAACCCTCCATGACCTGCACATGCAGAAACGACATGGGGTGTGAGATCCAAACCGGAGATACTGCATAGATTATATATCTAACCCTCCATGAAACTGGTAAAGGCAGAAAGGAAGATGGTAAATAATACAGGTGTCCGAGGAAGAGAAAGGAATTCTGCACATGTTCAATGAAGCAGGCACAGACGATTTGGGGAAATATATATGAAAAGGAAGCACCATATACTAGGGAATTCTGTATCTAGGACAGAGAGAGAGAGAGAGATCACATCATCTGGAAAGAAAGAAAAATGAACATTATCTAACTGCTAACTACTGAAGTTAAAACCATCATTACTCAAAAGTGAAAAGGAACAAGACCAGGTTCGTGAATGTTTTAAGAAGATGGCAGAAACTGACTAGAATGAGTAAAACAGGGGAGGAAAATTTAAAAAGTAATGGAAAGGGGTATTAGGGTTTACAATAGTGGAAATCGTACAGAGGATGGAGAGGGTGAACTCAAAGGGAAACCGGGGGCAGCATTGTAGAATACACAGAGTAAGGAATGAAGCAAAAGGGTGAGCATTGGAGAATACTGACAGAATGGGAATGATGCTAAGGGGGGAGCACTGGAAAATACAGAGTAAGAAATGAAAAGGGGGGAGCATTGGAGAATGCAGACAGTGAGGAATGAAGCAAAAGGGGGAACATTGGCGAATACAGACAGAGTGAGGAATGAAGCAAAAGGGTGAGCATTGGAGAATACTGACAGAATGCGAATGATGCTAAGGGGGAGCACTGGAAAATACAGAGTAAGAAATGAAAAGGGGGGAGCATTGGAAAATGCAGACAGAGTAAGGAATGAAGCAAAGGGGGGGCATTGGAGAATACTGACAGAATGGGAATGATGCTAAGGGGGAGCACTGGAAAATATAGAGTAAGAAATGAAAAGGGGGAGCATTGGAGAATGCAGACAGTGAGGAATGAAGCAAAAGGGGGAACATTGGA